>NW_016915128.1:0-18017 GCF_001483705.2 Eufriesea mexicana | reverse complement strand
ATCACCAGCGTGTCGTCCGCGTAACACGTCAGGCTCAGGCCGCGGGGGAGGGGAGTGCGCAACACGGCGTCGTACGCGAGGTCCCAGAGGATCGGTCCGAGTACCGATCACTGTGGAACCCCGCAATTCGTCGCACGCACGACGGCCGAGTATCGTCCGGGATACTCCGGGCTATTTGGGCTCCGCCAAATAGTCGCCGATCACCGCCATCATGTATTGGGGAACCCTGTGGTACAACAGGGCACACCGAATGGCGGCCCAGTGTAGGGTGTTGAAGGCGTTGGCGATATACACACCGACCGCCAGCACCACTCCGCCACGGTCGACGGCAGCCTCCGACAGGGTACGAACGCGCTTGATCGCGTCGATCGTCGACCGACCATGCCGGAATCCGAACTGGCTGACGCTGAGATCGGGACCCACGTTCGTTAGATGCTCTCGGAGGCGGGTAGCAAGAACGCGCTCGAAGAGCTTGCCCGCCTCGTCGAGCAGGCATATCGGCCGATATGCCTTCGGAGAGTTCGGGGGCTTCCCTAGTTTCGGGATCAGCACGACCCTCGCGCTCTTCCAACATGCCGGGAAGCGACCGGTCCTGAGGCAGCTGTACAACAGCCGTCGCACACGGTCGCCCCACGCTTCCAGAGCCAGTGCAAATGCTCGGCCTGGGATGCCGCCCGGTCCGGGGGCGGTGCTCCTCGCCCCCATCCTGACGACCGCCCGGCACAACTCCTCGCGCGAGACCCCCAGCTCGTCGGACTACCCGACCAGTTCCGACCGCACTGCAGCGGGATGCACCCGATCCGCCGACCCCACAGGGAAGAGGGTATCGATCACCCGCCGCAGGAGTTCGGGGTCCATACGCTCGGCCACGGGGGGCGCCCATGCACTTAACTTCCCCAATAATAATTTATAGGGGCGTCCCCACGGATCGCTTTCGAGCGTCGAGAGTAGTTCGTCCCATTGCCGAGATTTGGCTCTGCGAATCTTCCTCCGGAGATCGCCCACCGCGGACCGGTTCCCGCGATAGTGACGCGCGATTTCCTCGGCGGACACCGCGCGTCGTCGACGACGCGCCCGAGTGTACTGGCGCCGGGCGAGCACGCAGAGCTCCCGGAGCTGCGCGATTTCAGCCGACCACCAGTGCACTGCACCCCGCGAAGGTGGCTCCTTCACGCGCTGCATGGCGACGTTGCACGCGCGCGTCATCGCAGCCCTTAGCCGCTCCGTCCCTAAGCTTGCTTCGTCGTTTTCGCGCCCGACAGCCCCATCCGCCCAGGCGCCCAGGTCCTGCGACGCCCGCGAGTTGTTCAGGTTGGCCTGGAGCACCATGCACGACGTGAAAGTTAGGCTGTGTCCATGGCCTCCTCCTGGCCCCCCTTCAGGCGAAACTGACCTTGCCTAACCTGTCCTAACCCTCCATAGCCGAACGTAATCTAGCAAAACCTATCGTACCGCGAACAATATGGCTGGCCTCATCTGAGCCAAGCAGATCTTATTAGAGTGGACTAGTGCGCAGAAATCCATGGAATCGCGGCATATAGCGCAAAAGTCAAAGGTATTCAGTATTAACCCAAACAGACATAACATATCCAAACGTAACCTAACTCAAACTATCGTGACGAGGTCACAATTTCTGCCCTCTCCAGAGCCGAACAGAGCATATTAGAGCACGGTATATCACAGAAATCCAAGGAATAGCAATGTACAGCGCTAAAGCCAAAGCCATTCTATCCTTACCTAAGCAAACTTAACATAACCAATCGTAACACAACTCAACCTAACGCGCTGAGACCACTATTGCTGGCCTCTCCAGAGCAAAGAAGGACATACTAGCGCGGAGTAGAGCGCATAAATCCACCGAATTGCATTGTGTAGCACAAAGGTCAAAGCTATCCGAGCCAAACGTAACCTAACCTAACCAAACCAAACGTAACGTAACTCAACCTATCCTGCCGAGACCACTCTTGCTGGCATCCATTGAGCCAAGCAGAATATAATAGAGCACAGTGGAGTGCAGAATTCCATCGAATAGCAGCGTACAGCACAAAAGTCCGAGCTACCCTGTGCCAACCAAACCGAACTTAACGTAGCCAAACGTAACCTATATCGACATAACGTGCCGAGACCAATATTGATGCCCTCGCCAGAGCAAAGCAGAATATACTATGCATAGCAGGGCGCAGAAATCCACCGCAATGCAGTGTTCAGCACAGAATTCAAAGCTAACCTAACAAGACCTAACCAAACCTAACCAGACGTTATGTATCTCCACCTGACGTGCCGCTACCACTATTCCTGGCATCCGCAGAGCCAAGCAGAACATGTTAGGGGACAGTAGATCACAGAAATTCGTAGAAATGCAGTCTACAACAGAGAAGTCAAACCTATCCGCACATAACCCATACAAACATAACCAGCCCAACGTAACCTAACTCAACCCAACCTGCCCCGAGCACAATTTCTGGCCTCCCCAGAGGAAAGCAGGGCACATTAGAGAACAGTAGATCGCAGACATTCTCGGAATATCAGTGTATAGCACAAAAGTTAATGCTACATTATCCAAACAACACAAAGCGTAACGCAATCAAGCGTAACATATCTCAGCATAATGCGCCGAGACATATATTGCTGGCCTCCACCTAGCCCAGCAGTATATTCAAGAGCCCAGTAGAGCGGTGAAATACACCGAGGAACAGATTATACCACGAAGGGCGAAGCAACCATTACCGAACTTAACATAACCTAACCAAACTAAACGTAATGTAACACAACTAAGCGTGCAGCGACCGCTATTAACGTCCTCCGAGGAGCCAGGCGGACGCTAGTAGAGCAGTGTAAGGCGCAGAGATCAGCCGAATAGCAGTGTACAGCACGAAAGCCAAACCTATCCTATCCACACCAAACCTAACCTAACCAAACCAAACTTACCCTAACTCAACCTAACGTGCCGAGACAACTATTGCTGTCCTGCAGAGAAGCTACCAGAGTATGCAACAGAGCAGTAGAAGACAGAGGCCCATAGAAGAGCATTGTGTGGCATAGAAGTCAAGGTTAACATAACCAAACTTAACCTAACCTAGCAGAACCGAAGGTAACCTAACACAACGCCACGTGCTACGACCACCATTGCTTACCTCCAGAGAGTCGAGCAGAGTATGGTAGAGCTGTGTAGAGTGCAGAAATCCATCGAAGAGCCTTGTACAGCCTAAAGTCAATGCTATCCTGTCCTAACACGTCCAACCGTAACATAACCAAACGTGACTTGACTTATACTAACTTCACGAAACAACTATTGCTAGCGTTCACAGAGCCAAACTCAATACACTATTGCACAGTAAAACGCAGAAATGCGCCGCATTGCAGCTTATAGCATAAAATTGAATACCATCCTAACCAAACCTGTCCCAAGCTAAACTGTCCGAACGTAATCTAACTCATCCTAACGTACCGCGATCATCATTTCAGGCCTCCCGAGAGCCAAGCGAAATGTACTGGAGGAGTATAGAGCGAATAAATCCATGGAATCGCAGCGAATATCATAAAAGTCAAGGCTATCATATCCTGACTCAACAAAACGTAACACAGCCGAAAGTAGGGTAACTCAACCTAGCGAGCCGCGACCACTATTCCTGTCTGCCCCAGAGGCGAGCAGAGTTGGATAGAGCACAGTAGAGCGCAGAAGTCCGTAGAATAGCAGCGTGTAACGCGAAAGTCGAAGATATCATGACCAAACTCAGTCTTACCTAACCTAGCCGAACGTAAGCTAACTGAAACTAAATTGTCACGAGAAGTATTGCTGACGACACGAGTGACGAGGAGAGTATGGTAGAGCAATGTAGAGCGTAGAAATCAACCGAACATCTGTGTATGGCGAAAAAGTCAATGCTATCCGGTCCTAACGCATCCAGCCGTATCATATGCAGACGTAACTTCACTCAGCCCAACGATCCGAACCACTATCGCTGGCATTCACAGAGCCAAGCAGAATACACGAGAGCACAGAGGATTGCAGAGACCCACCGCATTGCTACGTAAAGAAAAAGAGCCAAAGATATTCAAAGCGCACCCAGGCTAATTTTACCCACCCAAACGTAACCGAACTGAACTTAGCGTGTCGTGGCCGCTATTTTCGTGCTCCTCAGAGCCGTGCAGTGCATATTAGAGAACAGTAGTTCGCAGAAAAGCAACGCATAGATGTGTATAGCGCAAAAGTCAAAGCTATCCTATAATAACCTGACCAAACGTAACATTACACAACATAATGTGCCAAGACCAGCATTGCTGGCCTCCCAGAGCCAAGGAGAAGAGATTAGGGAGAGTGGAGCGCAGAAAACCATAGAAATACAGTCTGCAGCTGAAAAGTCAAAGCTATCCAAACGTAACCAATACTAGCATGACCTAAGCGAACGTTACCTAACATAACCCAACGAGCCTCGGCCACATTTTCTGGGCTAACCAGAGCAACGCAGAGCATATGAGAGCACAGTAGGTCACAGAAACTCACCGAATATCAGTGTGTAGCACGAAAGTCAGTGTCATTCTATCCTAACAAACCAAACGTACGGTAAACAATCGTAACCTAACTCAACCTATCGTGCCGAGCCCACTATTGCTGGCATTCACAGGGTCAAGCAGAATACACTTGAGCTCAGTGGAACTCACAAATCCACCGAATATCTGTGTATAGAGCAACAGTCGATGCTACTCTGTCCTAACCTAGCCAAACATGAACTAATCAAACGTAGCCTATCCCAACCTAACATGCAAAGACCTCTATTGCTGTCCTCTCCAGAGCCAAACAGAACATACTAGAACACAGTAGAGCGCAGAAATCCACAGAACAGCAGTGTACAGCACAAAAGGCAAAGCAACCCTAACCAAATTTAACCTAACCTATCCGAACGAAATGCAACCTAACTCAACCAAACGGGCCAGGACCACTATTGCTGGACACTCCAGTGCCAGGCAGGTACTAGGAGTGTAATGTAGAGCGCAGAGATCTACCGAATAGCAGCGTAGTGCGCAAAAGTCGAAGATATAATAACCAAACCTAACCTAACGTAACCGAGCCAAACGTAACATAACTCAACCTAACATGTAGCGACTGCTATTGCTGGCCTCACCGCCGCAAAACAGAATATATTAGAGCACAGCATTTCGCAGAAATCCACCGAATAGCAGTGTATTGCACAAAAGCCGGAGATATTCAGTCCCAACCTAAGCAAACGTAACATAACCTATCTTAACGTAACAAAACCTAACGTGCCGAGACCTCTGTAGCTGCAATCCCCGGAGCAAAGCGGAACGTGATGGAGGAGAGTAGAGCGCAGAAATCCATAGAGCAGCAGTCTTTAGCACAAACTTCGAAGCTACCCTATTCTGACCTAACCAAGAGTAACATCGTCGAACATAAGATAACTTACCCTAACGCGCCGAGTCCACTATAGCTTTCCTCCCCAGAGCTAAGCAGAATATTCAAGAGCACAGCAGAGCGAAGAAACACACCGCATTGCAGCGAATATCGCAAAAGTCAAAGACATCCCAACCTAACCGGACCTATCCTAATCCCAAACCAACATAACCTACCCGTATGTAACGTACATAAGCCTAAAATGCCCCGGTCGCAATCCCTGCCCTCTCCAAGGTAAAGCAGAACATATTAGAGGAGGGTAGGGCGCAGAAATCCACCGAATAGCAGTGCTTAGCGCGAAAGCCAATGCTATCCTTAGCAAACATAAGATAACCTATCCTAACCAAATCTAACCAAACCTAACCTAACCTGACATTGCCTAGCATAACCTAACCTGACCTAACACAACCAAACGTAACACAACTCAATCTAACGTGCCGAGACCACTATTGCTGGCCTCCCCATAAACCTGCAGTACCTACTAGAGGCGAGTAGAGCGTAGAAATCCAACGAATAGCAGTGTATATTAGGATAGTTAAAGCAATCCTAACCAAATTTTCACTAACCTAACCTAACCAAACGAAACCTAACTTAACATAACGTGCCACGACCATTATTGCAGGCCTCCCCAGAGCCAAGAAGATGCTAGTAGAGCAATGTGGAGCTCAGATATCCGCCAAATGGCAGTGTATAGCACAAAACTCAAAGCTACCCTATCGTAACCTAACCAATCGAAACATGAACAAACGTAACTAAACTCAACACAACGTGCCGCGAGAACTATTGCCGGGCTCGCCGTGGATAAGTAGAATATAGTACAGCACTGTAGAGTGCAGATGTCCAACGAATAACAGTGTATAATACGGAAGTCTAAGCTACCCCACCCAAACCTAACATAACCTAACCTATCCAATCGTAAATTGAAAAAACCTAACGTGCCGAGGCCGGTATTGCTGGCCTCCCCAGAGCCAAGCAGAAAATATTAGAGCGCAGTAGAGCGCCGCAACCCACCGAATAGCAGTGTAGAGCACGAAGATCAAAACTGTCGTATCCTAACGAAACCAAGCGTAAACGTGCCAAACGTAACATAACCCAAACTAGTGTGCCGAGACCACTATTGCTGGCCTCCGCAGAGCCAAGCAGAACATACTAGAGCATAGTAGAACGCAGAAGGCCCCGAAAAGCTGTGTAGAGTACAAAAGTCAAAGCCAACATATCCCAACATAGCCAATCGTCACATAAACGAACGTAGATGAATCGCAGCGAATATCATAAAAGTCAAGGCTATCATATCCTGACTCAACAAAACGTAACACAGCCGAAAGTAGGGTAACTCAACCTAGCGAGCCGCGACCACTATTCCTGTCTGCCCCAGAGGCGAGCAGAGTTGGATAGAGCACAGTAGAGCGCAGAAGTCCGTAGAATAGCAGCGTGTAACGCGAAAGTCGAAGATATCATGACCAAACTCAGTCTTACCTAACCTAGCCGAACGTAAGCTAACTGAAACTAAATTGTCACGAGAAGTATTGCTGACGACACGAGTGACGAGGAGAGTATGGTAGAGCAATGTAGAGCGTAGAAATCAACCGAACATCTGTGTATGGCGAAAAAGTCAATGCTATCCAGTCCTAACGCATCCAGCCGTATCATATGCAGACGTAACTTCACTCAGCCCAACGATCCGAACCACTATCGCTGGCATTCACAGAGCCAAGCAGAATACACGAGAGCACAGAGGATTGCAGAGACCCACCGCATTGCTACGTAAAGAAAAAGAGCCAAAGATATTCAAAGCGCACCCAGGCTAATTTTACCCACCCAAACGTAACCGAACTGAACTTAGCGTGTCGTGGCCGCTATTTTCGTGCTCCTCAGAGCCGTGCAGTGCATATTAGAGAACAGTAGTTCGCAGAAAAGCAACGCATAGATGTGTATAGCGCAAAAGTCAAAGCTATCCTATAATAACCTGACCAAACGTAACATTACACAACATAATGTGCCAAGACCAGCATTGCTGGCCTCCCAGAGCCAAGGAGAAGAGATTAGGGAGAGTGGAGCGCAGAAAACCATAGAAATACAGTCTGCAGCTGAAAAGTCAAAGCTATCCAAACGTAACCAATACTAGCATGACCTAAGCGAACGTTACCTAACATAACCCAACGAGCCTCGGCCACATTTTCTGGGCTAACCAGAGCAACGCAGAGCATATGAGAGCACAGTAGGTCACAGAAACTCACCGAATATCAGTGTGTAGCACGAAAGTCAGTGTCATTCTATCCTAACAAACCAAACGTACGGTAAACAATCGTAACCTAACTCAACCTATCGTGCCGAGCCCACTATTGCTGGCATTCACAGGGTCAAGCAGAATACACTTGAGCTCAGTGGAACTCACAAATCCACCGAATATCCGTGTATAGAGCAACAGTCGATGCTACTCTGTCCTAACCTAGCCAAACATGAACTAATCAAACGTAGCCTATCCCAACCTAACATGCAAAGACCTCTATTGCTGTCCTCTCCAGAGCCAAACAGAACATACTAGAACACAGTAGAGCGCAGAAATCCACAGAACAGCAGTGTACAGCACAAAAGGCAAAGCAACCCTAACCAAATTTAACCTAACCTATCCGAACGAAATGCAACCTAACTCAACCAAACGGGCCAGGACCACTATTGCTGGACACTCCAGTGCCAGGCAGGTACTAGGAGTGTAATGTAGAGCGCAGAGATCTACCGAATAGCAGCGTAGTGCGCAAAAGTCGAAGATATAATAACCAAACCTAACCTAACGTAACCGAGCCAAACGTAACATAACTCAACCTAACATGTAGCGACTGCTATTGCTGGCCTCACCGCCGCAAAACAGAATATATTAGAGCACAGCATTTCGCAGAAATCCACCGAATAGCAGTGTATTGCACAAAAGCCGGAGATATTCAGTCCCAACCTAAGCAAACGTAACATAACCTATCTTAACGTAACAAAACCTAACGTGCCGAGACCTCTGTAGCTGCAATCCCCGGAGCAAAGCGGAACGTGATGGAGGAGAGTAGAGCGCAGAAATCCATAGAGCAGCAGTCTTTAGCACAAACTTCGAAGCTACCCTATTCTGACCTAACCAAGAGTAACATCGTCGAACATAAGATAACTTACCCTAACGCGCCGAGTCCACTATAGCTTTCCTCCCCAGAGCTAAGCAGAATATTCAAGAGCACAGCAGAGCGAAGAAACACACCGCATTGCAGCGAATATCGCAAAAGTCAAAGACATCCCAACCTAACCGGACCTATCCTAATCCCAAACCAACATAACCTACCCGTATGTAACGTACATAAGCCTAAAATGCCCCGGTCGCAATCCCTGCCCTCTCCAAGGTAAAGCAGAACATATTAGAGGAGGGTAGGGCGCAGAAATCCACCGAATAGCAGTGCTTAGCGCGAAAGCCAATGCTATCCTTAGCAAACATAAGATAACCTATCCTAACCAAATCTAACCAAACCTAACCTAACCTGACATTGCCTAGCATAACCTAACCTGACCTAACACAACCAAACGTAACACAACTCAATCTAACGTGCCGAGACCACTATTGCTGGCCTCCCCATAAACCTGCAGTACCTACTAGAGGCGAGTAGAGCGTAGAAATCCAACGAATAGCAGTGTATATTAGGATAGTTAAAGCAATCCTAACCAAATTTTCACTAACCTAACCTAACCAAACGAAACCTAACTTAACATAACGTGCCACGACCATTATTGCAGGCCTCCCCAGAGCCAAGAAGATGCTAGTAGAGCAATGTGGAGCTCAGATATCCGCCAAATGGCAGTGTATAGCACAAAACTCAAAGCTACCCTATCGTAACCTAACCAATCGAAACATGAACAAACGTAACTAAACTCAACACAACGTGCCGCGAGAACTATTGCCGGGCTCGCCGTGGATAAGTAGAATATAGTACAGCACTGTAGAGTGCAGATGTCCAACGAATAACAGTGTATAATACGGAAGTCTAAGCTACCCCACCCAAACCTAACATAACCTAACCTATCCAATCGTAAATTGAAAAAACCTAACGTGCCGAGGCCGGTATTGCTGGCCTCCCCAGAGCCAAGCAGAAAATATTAGAGCGCAGTAGAGCGCCGCAACCCACCGAATAGCAGTGTAGAGCACGAAGATCAAAACTGTCGTATCCTAACGAAACCAAGCGTAAACGTGCCAAACGTAACATAACCCAAACTAGTGTGCCGAGACCACTATTGCTGGCCTCCGCAGAGCCAAGCAGAACATACTAGAGCATAGTAGAACGCAGAAGGCCCCGAAAAGCTGTGTAGAGTACAAAAGTCAAAGCCAACATATCCCAACATAGCCAATCGTCACATAAACGAACGTAGAAATACTCAAACCAACGTTACGAGACCACTGTTGTTGAACACCCTAGGCCCTAGCAGAATATGGTAGGGCACAGCAGAGCGCAAAAACACACCGCATTGCAGTCTATGGCGTAATGGTCGAAGCTATCCTAACATAACCTGACCAAACCCAAAATAACCAAACGTGGCCGAACTCATGGTAACGTGCCGAGACCACAGTTGCTGGCCTCAACTGATCCAGGCAGGTGATGCTAGAAGACAGGAGAACGCAAATATGCACTGAATAACAGTGTGTAGCATAAATGTGAAAGATATCCTGTCCTAACAAAACAAATGGTAACATAACCAAACGCAACGTAACACAGCCTGACGTGCAGAAACCAATATTTCTGGCCCCCAGGACCCTAGCAGACCACATTAGAGGAGAGAAGAGCCCTGAAATCCATAGAATCGCAGTGTATAGCAGAAAAGGTAAAGCTATGCACAACTATCCCATACTATCATAACATAGCTAAACGTAGCATACCTCAGCCTAACTTGTCGCGAACACTATTGCTGGCACACCCAGGGCCAAGCAGGATATTGCGGAGCAGAGTAGAGCGCAGAGATCCTGCGAATAACAAGGCATGGCGCGAAAGTCGAAGCTTCCCTAACCGAACTGAACTTAACCTAACTTAACCAAATGTAACATATCCCAACCCAACGTGCGGAGACCACAGTTGCTGGCATACCCAGGGACAAGCAGAATATAGTAGAGCAAAGTTGAATAACAGTGTATAGCGCGAAAGTCATAGCTACACTTACCGAACTTAACCTATCCAGACCCAACCAAACGCAACGTATCTCAAACTAACGTGCGTGAACATCAATTGCTGCCATCCCCAGAGCCAAGCAAAGAATATTAGAGCACGGTGGAGCGCCGAAGTCCACCGAACAGCAGTGCGTGGCACAAGAGTGAAAGCTATACTGCCCTGACATAACCAAACCTAACATTAACAAACGTAACATAACTGAACTCTACGTGACGGGACCTCTAATGCTGCCCCGCTCAGTGCCAATCAGAACATACTAGAGCACAGTAGAGCGCAAAGATCCATAGAACTGCAGTGCATAGCACAAAAGTCGAAGTTGCCCTATCCAAACCTAACCAAAATTGACATAAACGAACGTAACCGAACTCAACCCAACGTGCCGAGGGCACTATTGCTCGCCACCCCAGAGCCAAGCAGAACATATGAGAGGAGACTAGCGCACAGAAGGTCAATTGAATCGCAGTGTATTGAAGAAAAGTCAAAGGTGTCCAAACCAGAATCAAGCTAGCGTAACCTAACAAAACGTAGCCTAACTGGACATAACGTGCCGCGACCAACATCGCTGTCCTCGCCCGGGCCAGGCAGAATAGGGTGGAGCACAGAAGAGCGCTGGAATCCCCCGAAAAATTGTGTATAGACCGAAATTCAAATCTATCATACCCAAACCTAGCGAAACCTACCATAACCATACCCAACATATCTGAACCTAACGTGCCAAGACCACTATTTCTGGCCTCCCCAGAGACAAGCAGATTATACTAGAGAGCAGTATAGCGTAGAAATCCGACCCGTTGCTGTGCATAGCACGGAAGACTATACTATCCCTACCGAATTTAACACAAACTATCCCAAGCGAACATAACTTTCTCCAACCTAACGTGCCGCGAGCACCATTGCTGGCCTGCTCATAGCCAAGCAGAAAATATTAGAGCACAGCGAAGCGCAGGAATCCACCGAATAGCAGTTTATACCACGAAAGACAAAGCTATCCTGATGTAACCGAAGCTAACATAACCTAGACAAATGTAAGATAGCTCAATCCAACGAGCCGAGACCACTGTTGCTGGCATCCCAAGGGAAAATCGGAATATAGTAGAGCAAATTTGAACGCAGAAATCCACTGAATAATAGTTTACAGCACGAAAGCCAAGGCCACACATACCGTACGTAACATAATCTTGCCTAAACAAACCAAACCTAATTCAACCTATCGTGGGGAGAACACTGTCGCTGGTCAACCGAGAGCCAAGCAGAATGTATTAGAGCGCGGTAGAACGCAGAAATCCGCCGAATAGCAGCGTATATCGTAAAAGTCGAAGATGACCTAACATAACCTGCCCTTACCCAGCCTAACCGAAAGTAGCCTAACTCGTCATATCGTGCTGAGACCAAAATTACTGGCCTCGAAAGATCAAAGCAGGACATGCTAGAGAACAGTATAGCGCAGGAAGGCACCGAATAGCAGTGTGTAGCAAAGAAGTCAAGGCCACCCTATCCTAACATAACCAAGCTTAACATAGCCAAACAAAACCTAACTCGACGGCCAGGGCCAAGCAGAATATGGTAGGGCACAGTGGAGCGCAGAAGTCCAACGTATGACAGTGCATAGTACGAAAGCCTAAGCTATCCTAACCAAACGTAACATAATCTTACCTAACCGAACGAAGCCTAACTCATCATAACGTGCCGAGACCAAAATTACTTGCCTCCAAAGATCAAAGCAGGACATGCTGGAGCACAGTAGGGGGCATAATCTCTCCGAAAAGCAGTGTATAGCACAAAAGTCAAAGCCATCCTAACCAAACCTAATCGAACCTACCCTTACCAAACGGAAACCTAACACAACCTATCGAGCCATGACCACCATTGCTGGCCTCCCCTGAGTCGAGTAGGTTATAGTAGAACCACGAGGAGCGCAGAGATCCACCGAACTGCAATGTATAGCACAAAAGTCGAAAAAATCCTATCCTAACCTATACAAACGTAACATAACCAAACGCTAGATATCTCAGCCATACGTGCCGAAAGCACTACTGCAAGCCTCTCCATAGACAAGCAGAATATGCTAGAACACAGTAGAGCGCAGAAATCCGCCGAATAGAATTGTATGGCGCAAATGTCAAAGCCATCGTTTCATAGCATATGAAATCGTAACATAACCAGACGTGGCATGCACAAACAGCGTCCCGCGACCACTATTGCTGGTCTGCCAGATCCTTGCACAGTATAGTACAGCACAGTAGAGCGCAGAATTCTACCCAATAACAGTTTATAACACGGAAGTCAAAGCTATCCAAACCTTACGCAACCTAACCTAACCGAACGTAACCTAACACAAGATAACGCGCCGCGACGACAACTTCTGACCGCCCGAGTGTCTAGCAGAGCATAGTAGATGATTGAAGAGCGCAGATATTCGCCGAAGGGCGGTGTATAGCAGAAAAGTCTAAGCTATCCTGTCCTAGCCTCACCAAACGTAACATGACCAAAAGCAACATCACTCAGCCTATCGTTCGAGAGCGCTACAGATGGCCTCCCCACAGCCAAGCAGAATATACGAGAGCACAGTAGAGCGCACGCATCCATCCAACAGCAGTATACTGCACAAACGTCAAAGCCAGCCTAACCAAACTTAGCCCACCCTAACCAAACCAAACGTAACCTAACACAACCAAACGTGCCACCACCACTATTTCCGGCCTCTCCAGAGGCAAGCAGAGGTTAGCAGGCCCATTGCAGAGTGCTGATAACGACCGAACAGCAGTGTATACCACAAGAGTCAAAGCTATCTTAACCAAACCTAATGTAACCGAGCAAAACCAAACGTAACCTAACACAACCTAACTCGACGAGGCCACTATTGCTGGCCTCAACTGATCCAAGCAGAACATATTGGAGCACAGTAGAGCTCAGAAATCAACCGTATATCAGTGTACGGCACAGAAGTCAGAGCTTACCTATCCTAACCTGACCATGCTCAACGTAACCGAACGTAGCCTAACTCACCCTAACGTGCCGATATCACTATTGCTGCCCTCCCCAGAGACAAGCATAATATATTAGAGCGCAGTAGAGCGCAGTAATACTCCGCACTGCCGTGTATGGCACAAAAGTGGAAGGTATTCTAACCTAACCTGCCCCAACCAAAGCCAAGCGAACTTAGCGCAACTAAACATAACGTGCCGAGGATACAGATACTGACCTCCCCAGTGCCATGCAGATCATATTAGAGCGATGTAGAGGGCGTAAATACACTAAATAGCGGTGCATAGCATAATAGTCTGAGCTATCCTGCCCTAACCTAACAAAACTTAACAGAACCAAACGTTATATGTCCCAAACTAACGCGTAGAAACCAGTATTGGCGG
Organism: Eufriesea mexicana; assembly: GCF_001483705.2. Taxonomy (NCBI): domain Eukaryota; kingdom Metazoa; phylum Arthropoda; class Insecta; order Hymenoptera; family Apidae; genus Eufriesea; species Eufriesea mexicana. Next base: position 4,053 of record NW_016915128.1, on the reverse strand, counting down.
CCTCCCCAGAGCCAAGCAGATTATACTAGAGCACAGCGGAGTGCAGAAATCCACCAAAAAACAGTTTATACCACGAAAGGCAAAGCTATCCTGACCTAACCGAAACCAACATAACCTAACCAAACGTAGCATGTTTCAACCTAACGTGCCGAGACCACAATGGATGACCTCCACAGAGCGGAGCGGACCATATTAGAGGAGCGTAGAGGGCAGAAATCCATAAAATCGCTGTTTATAACGGAAAGGTCAGAATTTATCCGAACCGAACCCAAACAAATACAACCTAATCAAACGTAGCGTATGTCAACATACCGTGCCACGACCACTATTGCTGGCCTCCCAAGTCCGAAGCAGATTGTAGTAGTGCACAGTGGAGCGCGAGGTCCACCGAATACAGAGTATAGCACGAAAGTCAATGCTACCCTTACCCAACATAACGTAACCTAACCTAACCAAACATAACTGAACTCTACCTAACGTTCCGAAACCGCTATTGCTGGCCTCTACAGAGCCAAGCAGAAAATATTAGAGTAGAGCAGGGCAAAGAAATCCACCGCACTGCTGCGTATGTTAAAAAAGTCTTTGACATCCTTCTATAACATGACGAAACCCAACCTAATCAAACGTAGTATATCTCATCTTAACGTGCCGAGACCACAATTACTGGCCTCAACAAGACGAAGCAGGACATTCTAGCGCAGAATAGGGCGCAGAAATGCACCGAATAGCAGTATGTAGCAAAAAAGTCATGGCTACCATATCATAACATAACAAATCGTAGCATAACCAAACGTAACGTAACGCAATATAACTCGACGAGACATCTATTGCTGCACTCACCAGCGCCAAGCAGAACATACAATAGGAGAGCAGAGAGCAGAAATCCATAGAAACGCAGTGTATAGCACAGGAGTCAAATCAACAGTATCCTAACCAAGAAAATCGTAACATATCCGAACGTAGCCGAACACAACCTAACAAGCCGCGACCACTACTGCTGGCCTTCCCAGAGCCGGGCAGAACATTTTATAGCAGGGTGGAGCGCAGAAATCCATAGAATCGCAGTGTACATCAAAAAAGTCAAATCTATCCGTGCCTAACCCATGCTAGCATAACAAAGCCAGACGCAACATAATACAACTTAACGTGCCGCGACCACTATTGATGGCCTACCCAGGGCAGAGCAGAAAATACTAGAAGACAGCAGATCGCAGAAATCCATACAATCGCAGTGTATAGCAGAAAAGTCAAATCTATCCGTGCCTAACCCATGCTAGCATAACAAAGCCAGACGCAACATAATTCAACTTAACGTGCCGCGGACACTATTGATGGCCTACCCAGGGCAAAGTAAAATCAAGTAGAGTACATTAGAGAGCAAAAATCCACCGAATGCCAGTGTATAGCACGAAAGTGAAAGCCACTCTGGCCAAGCCCAACCAAAGCCAACCAGACCAAACGCAACCCTACTCAAACAAACGTGCCGCAACCACTATTCGTGGCATCCTCAGAGCCAAGCATGATACACTAGATCACAGTAGAGCGAGAAACCCGCCCAAAGTGCATTGTACTGCACATAAGTCAAAGATATACTAACACAACCTGACCTAACCTTACCTTACCGAACGTAGCCTATCACAACCTAAAGTGCTGCGACCACTATATGCAGCGCCCCAGTGCAAAACAGTATATACTAGATAACTGTAGAGCGAAGAAACCCGCGGAAGTGCATTCTATATCGCAAATGTCTTAGATACAATAACCGAACCTGACCAAGCCTAACCTAACCAAACGCAGCAAAACTAAGCCTAACGTGCCGCGACCAATATTGCTGGCCTTAACAGAGCCAAGCTGATGCAGCAGCGCACTCTATACAGCAGACGTTCACATAAAGCGTTGTATATCACAAAAGCCAAGGTCATTCCGACCTAACCTAGCCTAAATTGAACAAACCAAATGTAACCTAATATAATTAAACGCGCCGCGACTACCATTGCCGGCATCCCAAGAGCCAAGCACGTTGCAGTAGAGCAATGTAAAGCGCAGTAGTCCACCGCATAGGAGGGTATAGCACGGGAGTTAGTGCTATCCCAAGGAAACATAGCCAAATCAAATATAAGCAGTCGTAATATAACCTAACGTAACATAGCTCAACATAAGGTGCCGCGGCCACTGCTACTGGCCTTCTCAGAGACAAGTACAACATACTAAAGGATTGCAGAGCGCAGAAATCCACCGAGTAGCAGTGCTTAGCGCGAAAGCCAATGCTATCCTTACCAAACATAACATATCATATCCTAACCTAATCTAACCTAACCTAACCTAACCCAACCTAACTTAACCTAACCTATCATAGCCTAACATAACCTAACCTGACCAAACATAACCGAACGTAACATTACTCAAACTAACGTGCCGAGGGCACTATTGCTGGCCTCCCCATAAACCTGCAGTACCTACTACAGGCGAGTAGAGCGTAGAAATCTACCGAATAGCAGTGTATATTAGTAAAGTTAAGGCAATCCTAACCAAATTTGCCCTAACCAAACCGAACCAAACGAAGCCTAACTCAACCTAGCGTCCCACGGCCATTATTGCTGGCCACCCCAGAGCCAAGAAGATGCCAGTAGAGTAATGCAGAGCGCAGATATCCGCCGAATGGCATTGTACAGCACAAAACGGTAGCTACCCTGTCGTAGCCTAACCAACCGTAACATAACCAAACGTAACCTAACTCAACACAACGTGCCACGAAAACTACTGCCGGGCTCGCCATGGACAAGCAGAATATGGTAGAGCACAGTAGTGTGCAGATGTACAACGAATAAGAGTGTATAATACGAAAGTCTAAGCTACCCTACCCAAACCTAACATAACCTAACCTAACAAATCGTAAATTGAATAAACCTAACATGCCGAGGCCGGTATTGTCGGCCTGCCCAGAGCCGAACAGAGCATATTAGTTCATTGTAGAGCGCAGAAAACCACGGAAGAGCAGTGTATAGCGCAAAAGTCAAAGGTACCTTGTCCTAACCCAACTAAATGTAACGTAACAAAACGAAGCCTAACTCATCCTGTAGCGACGGGAGGTATATCGGTGCTCTCCACAGAGTCATGCAGAACATGCTAGAGGAGAGTAGACAGCAGCAATCCTTAGGATAGCAGTGTATAGCACAAATGTCGAAGCCACCCTATCCTAACCCAACCAAACGTGACACAAATATACGTTGCCGTTCTCAACCTGACGTATCGAGGGAACTATTGCACTCCTCCCCAGAGCCAAGCAGAACATGCTGTAGCACAGTAGCGCGCAGAAATCCACCGACGAGCAGTGTATAGTGCAAAAGTCGAGGCTATCCTGCCCTAACTTAGCTAAGAGCAAAATAACCAAACGCAACCTAACTCTACCTAACGTGACTCGACCACTATTGCCGGCCTTCGTAGATTAGAGCCGTGCAGAACATAGTAGTGGAGAGTCGTGCTCAGAAATCCATTGAATCGCAGTGTATAGCATCAAATCGAAAGGTACCCAAACCTAAAGCAAACTAACATAAACTAACCAAACGTAGCTAAACCCATCATAACGTGCCGCGATCACCATTGCTGGCTTCGCCAGGGCCGGACAGAATATATTGAAGCACAGAGGAGCGCAGAAATTCTCCGAAAACGGGTGTACAGCACGAAAGTGAGATCTCTCCTAACAAAACCAAGCGTAACCTATCCTAACCAAACGTAACCTAGCTAAGACTATAGCGCCGGGACCACTACTTCTGGCATCCGAAAAGCCGAGCAGAGCATGTTAGAGCAATGTAGAGCGCAGAAATCCAAGCAATGGTAGTGAATGGTGTGAAATTCAAGGCTAATCAGTCCTGACCTAACCAAACGTAACGTAACCAAACGTAAAATAGCGCAGCATAACGTGCCGAGACCACTATTGGTACCCTACCCAGAGCCGAGCAGAATATACGAGAGGAGAGTAGAGCGCAGAAATCCAAAGAATAGCAATGCAAAGCAAAAAGTCAAAGCTACACTATCGTAACCTAGCGAAACGTA
>NW_016915127.1:0-1747 GCF_001483705.2 Eufriesea mexicana | reverse complement strand
TCATAAATCCATCCATCCATACACCCATCCATCCATACATACACCCATCCATCCATACATACATCCAACCATCCACCCATCCATACATGCATACATCCATCCATCCATCCATGCATCCATCCACGCGTACATCGTACCATCCATGTGTCCATCCATCCATCCATACATCCATCCAAAAATCCATACATCCGTCAATCCATATATCCATACATACATCCCCGGGCACATCCATAAATATGTCCATACAACCATCCATACGTTCATCCATACATGCAACCGTATATCGATCCATCCATACATACATACATACATACATCAACACATACTTGCATACATCCAATCATACCACCACCCATACATCCAAACACACATCCATACATACACCCACACATACATCAATACATACATCCACACATACATCCATACATACATCCATCCATATTTCCAAACATACATCCATCCATACATCCATCCCACCATACGTCGATCCAACCATACATCCACATATTCACAAACTCTTCCTCCCATACGTTCATGCATCCAGCCATCCATCCATACATCCATCCCTCCATCCATCCGTACATCCGTCCATACAACCATCCATACATCCATGCATACAACCATACATATGTCCATACATACATCCATACATACATCCATACATACGTCCACACATACACCCATACATGCGCCTATACATACATCCATGCTTCCATACATCCATCCATTCATACATCCATCCTTCCATACAACCACCAATCCATACACCCATCTTTCCATACATCCACCCATCCATACATACAACCAACCATCCATCCATCCATACATACATCGATCAATACATTGATCCATCGATACATGCGTCCATACATACATGCATGCATACATCTTTACATACAACCACACATACACCCATATATACGTCGATACATACACCCATACGTACATCCATACATCCATTTATCCGCACATCCATATACACATACATACATACACCAATCCATACATACATCCATACATGCATCCATACATCCATCCATCCATACATCCATCCACTCATACATCCATCCATTCTCACATCCATCCTTCCATACATTCAACCATCCATCCATCCATACTGCCATCATTCGACACATTTACACATACCCATCTATCCACTTGTGCATTCATCCACTTGTCCATCCATACGCACAACCTTCCTTCCATTCATCAGTACGTCCATCCATACATCCATACATCCATCCATATATATAACATATATTCATCCCCACGCACGACCATAAATATATCCATACAACTATCAATATGTCCCTCCATACATACATCCATAAATGAATCCATAAGTACATCCATGCATACATCCATACATACATCCACCCATACATCCATCCTCCCATACATCCAAACATACATACATCCATACATCCATACATCCGTACATTAATACATCCATACATCCATCCATCCATGCAACCATACTCCCATACATCCAGACATACATACATCCATGCATCCATAAATCCATCCACCCATCCATCCATCCATATATCCAACCTCGCATCCTTCCATCCGTACGTTCACCCATCCATACACCCATACATACATACATCTTGTCCATCCATATATCCATCCATCCAAACATCCATCCGTCCATCCTTAAGTCCATCCATCCATCCATCCTTGCATAGATCCATACATGCGAACCCCACCCCCGTATATACATTCATACGTCCATACATTCATACAT
>NW_016915126.1:0-2951 GCF_001483705.2 Eufriesea mexicana | reverse complement strand
TTAGGCTGGGATTACTTTCACTTCTGCGCTGTAAGCTGCTATTCGGTGGAATTGTGCTCACTAGTGTAATCTAATATGTTCCGCTTTGCTCTGTCTAGGTCGGAAATAGCTTGTGGAATTGTGCTCACTACTGTAATCTAATATGTTCCGCTTTGCTCTGTCTAGGTCGGAAATAGCGGCTGCAGCGCGTTAGGTTGTGTTTTGTTCGTTTAGTTGTGTTCGCTTTGTTTCGGTTAGGTTAGGATATCTTCGACTTCCGCTCTGTACACTGCAATGAGGTGGACTTCTGCCCTGTACTGTACCCAAGTGTGTTCTGCTTGGGCCTGGGGATGCCGGTAATGTGTTTCCCGGCATACTAGGTGACGATAGGAAACGTTTGGCTCTGTTGCGTTAGCGTTGGTTAGGTTTGGATAGGTTCGACTTTTCTGCTATACACTGCGATTCGATGGATTCCTGCCCTCAACTCTCCTCTAATATGTTCTGTTTGACTCAGTGGAGGTCGGCAATACCGGTTACGGCTCGTTAGGTCGAATTAGATTACGTTTGGTTGGGTTAGGATGGCTTGGGTTAGGCCAGGTTAGCTTTGTCTTCTGTGCTATACACTGCTATTCGGTGGATTTCTGCCTTTTACTCTGCTCTATCAAGTTCTGCTTGCCGCTGCGGAGGCATGCAATGTTGGTCTTGTCGCGCTATGTTCTATGTCAAATATGTTCTACTTGGCCCTGTACATGCCAACATTGGTGTTCTCGGCACGACACCTTTTGTTAGGTTACGTTCGGTTAGGTTAGGTTAGGAAAGATTATGCTAGGATATCTCTGACGCTTGCTCTACACACTGCAATGAGGTGGATTACTGCGCTCTTCTGTGCACTAGTATATTCTGCTAGGATCTCGGGAGGTATGCAGTAGTAGTCTTGGCACGCTAGGCTGGGATAGTTTACGCTTTGCTGGAGTAGGTTAGGATAGGTTTGGTTAGGATCGGTTTGGTTAGGATAGCTTCGACTTCCGTGATATACACTGCTATTCGGTGGATTTCCGAGCACCGCTGTGATCTAATATACCCAGCTTTGCTCTGGGGAATCCAGAAATATTTACCGCGGCGAGTTAGGTTGTGATAGACTACGTTGGGCTAAATTATGTTTGTTCGTGTAATGTTTGGATGGCTTCCAATTTCCTGCTATATACCGCGATTCTATGGATTTCTGAGCGCTACTCTCCCCTAATATATTCTGTTTGGCTCTCAGGAGGGCAGCAATATATGTCTCGGCACGTTTGGTTGAGTTACGTTGCGTCCTCTTATGTTACGTTTGGATAGGTTCGGACAGGATACCATAGACTTTTGTGCTGTACACTACTCTTCGTCGCATTTCTGCGATCTACTGTGCTATAATTTGCTATGCCTGGCGCAGGGTAGGCCAGCAATAATGGTCGTTGCATGATAGACTTTGTTATGCAATGCTTGAGAATGTCACGATTGCTTAGGGTAGGACATGGTTGCTTCGGCCTTTGTACTATACGCAGCTTTATTGAGGATCTCTGCGCTCTACTGTGCCCTAATGCGTTCTGCTTGGCTGTGGGTGGCCTGCAACTGTGGTCTCGCCTCGTTAGCTTAAATGAGGTTGCCTATAGTTATTTTATGTTTGGGCAGGTTAGGATAGGATTACCTCGACTTTCGCGTTATAAACTGCTATTCAGAGAACTTATACCCTAAGCATTGCCCTATTATACCCTGCTCGATTCTGGGGAGTAAACTAATAGTGGTCTCGGAACGAAAGATTGAGTTAGTCTACGTTTGGATAGACATTGATTGATTTCATTAGGCCTGTTGGCTACCCGTGGTTATGTTACGTTTGGTTAAGGTAAGCGATGGTAGTATTGATTTTCGAGCTATACATTGCTGCTCGGTGAGCTTGTGCGCTATACCGTGCTCTAGTATGCTGTGCTTGGCTCTGGGGAGGTCAGCAATGGCGGTCTCGGCGCGTTATGTGGAGACAAGCTACGTTTAGTTAGGTTAGTTTGGGACGAGTTCGGTTAGGTTATCTTCGACTTTTGTGCTTTACACATGGCATGCGGTGGATTTCGGCGTTCTACTGTTCTCTAGCACACTCTGTTTGTCTCTGTGGAGGCCATCAGTAGCTGTCACGTCCAGGTGGTTTGAGGTTTGTCACGTTTGTATATGTTAGGTTCTGCTAAGTTAGGAGAGGCTTCTTTGACTTTTGTGCTATTCACTGCTATTCGGCGGATTTCTGCGCACTAGTGTTCACTAATATGCTCTGCCTGGATCTGGGAGTCCAGCAATAATGGTCCCGTCACGTTATGTTCTGTTTCACTCCGATTGGGTGTGTTGGGTACGTCAAGCTACGTCAGCATATGTATCACTCTTGTGCTATACACCGCAGTGCAGTGGATTTCTGCCCTCTGCTGTGCTCTAGTGCCCTTTGCTTGTCTTTGTGGAGGCCAGAAACAGTGCTCTCGTTAGGTAGCTTTGAGCTATGCTACGCTTTTTATTTTAGGCCAGAACAGGTTATGTTAGGATATCTTCGACTTTTGTGCTATACACTGCCATTCGGAGGATTTCTTTGCGCTCAGAATTGCTCTACTGTAATCCGCTCGACCGTGGAGGGGCGAGCAGTAGTAGCCGCGGCACGTTGCATTGAGATATGCAACGCTCGGTTGGGTTGGGTTAGGTCTGGTTAGGTTAGGATATCTTCGACTTATGTGCTACTTATGTGCTGTTCTCTGCAATGCGGTCGATTTCTACGCTCTACATTGCTCTACTACACATTGCTCGACTATGGAGAGGCCAGAAATGTTGGGCATGGCAAGAATGTCGCGTTAGGCTACATTTGTTCAGGTTAGGTTAGGCTGTTCAGATACGTTAGCCTTGAATTTTGCGCCTTACTCTGCTATTCGGTGGATTTCTGCGCTCTACTGTGCTCTAATTGTTTCTCC
>NW_016915125.1:0-1748 GCF_001483705.2 Eufriesea mexicana | reverse complement strand
CAATAATATTGAATTTCCAGCCAGATTCTATAGCATTGCAATTGCTATAGCACGCCAGTAGATCCTTTCCTCCTTGCATATGCAAGAGAGGTACGTCAACACGACAGTAGCCGAAAACGTCAATAAAATTGAATTTTCTAGCCAGATTCTATAGCACTGCAGTGGCTATAGCACGACAATGGAATCTTTCATCATTATTTATGCGGGAAAGGTAGCTCACCACGATATAAGTCGAAAACGTCAATAAAATTGAATTTTCCAGACAGATTCTACAGCATTGCAATGGCTATAGCGCGCCAATAGCATCTTTCCTCCGTATTTATGCAAAAAAGCTAGCTGACAACAATATTAGTCGAAAATGTCAATAAAATTGAAATTTCTAACCAGAGTCTAGATCAGTGAAATGGCTGTAACACGCCAATAGTATCTTTCCCCGTTATTTATGCGGCAAAGGAAGCCCACCGCGATATTAGTAGAAAATGTCAATAAACTTGACTTTTCCAGCCAGATTCTATAGCTTTGTAATGGCCATAGCGTGCCAATAGAGTACTTCGTCCATATTTATGCAATACAGTTATTTCACCACGATATTAGTCGAAGACGTCAATAAAAATGTATTTTCCAGCCAGATTCTATAGCATCGCAATGACTATAGCACGCCTGTAGAATCTTTCCTCATATAGGAAAGAATGTTTTCTCACCACGTTATTGGTCGAAAATGTCATTAAAAATGTATTTTCCAGCCAGATTCTACAGCACTGCAATGGCTATAGCACGCCACTAGTATCATTCCTTCTTATTTAAGCACGGAAGTTAGCCCAATGTAGTCGAAAACGTGAATAAAATTGAATTTTCCAGCCAGATTCTATAGCATTGTAATGGCCATAGCGCGCCAATAGAACGTTTCATCCTTATTTATGCAATACAGTTATTTCACCACGATATTAGTCGAAAATGTCAATAAAATAGAATTTTCCAGCCATATTCTATAGCACTGCAATGGACGTAGCGCGCCAATGGAGTATTTCATCCTTATTTATAGACGAAAGATAGTCCGCCACGATATTAGTCAAGAAGGTCTATAAAATTGTATTTTCGTGGCAGAATCTATAGCATTGCAATGGCTATAGTAAGCCAGTTGAATCTTTCCTCCCTATATATGGAAGAAAGTTTGGTCGTCGCGATAGTAGTCGATAATGTCATTAAACTTGAATTTTCCAGCCAGATTCAATAGCATTGCCATGTCTATAGCAGGCCAATGGAGTATTTCATCCCTATTTATGCAAGTGGGTTTGCTCACCACGATATAAGTCAAAAATGTAAATAAAATCGAATTTTCCAAGCAGATTCTATGGAATTGCATTGGCTATAGCGCGCCATTGTAGTGGCAATAGCGCGCCAATAGAATCTTTCCTTCGTATTTATTAAGAAAGTTAGATCACCACGATATTAGCCGAAAATGTCAATAAAATTGAATTTTCCAACCAGATTCTAGAACAGTGAAATGGCCATAGCACGCCAATAGTGTCTTTCCTCATTATTTATGCGGCAAAGGAAGCTCACCAAGATATCAGCCGAAAATGTACATTAAATAGACTTTTCCAGACTGATTCTGTAGCATTGCAATGGATGTAGCGCGCCAAAGGAATATATCTTCCCTATTTATGCAAGAAAGTTAGTGCGAAACAATATTAGTCAAGAATGTCTATGAAATTGTATTTTCCAGCCAGATTCTATAGCATTGCAGT
>NW_016915124.1:2254-2629 GCF_001483705.2 Eufriesea mexicana | reverse complement strand
GTGCTCTAGTGTATTCTGCATGGCTTTTTGTATGACAGTAATAGTGGTCGCGGCACATTATGAAGTAGTAGGCTACGTTTGGTTATGCTACGATTTGATATATAAGGATAGGGTAGCTTCGACTTTTGCGCTAAGCATTGCTATTCGGCGGATTTCTGCTCTCTAATTGGCTCTAATATGCTCTGCTTGGCTCTGGAGAAGCCAGAAACGTTTATTTCAGTCAGGATATGGTGAGTTACACTACGTTTGGATAGGTTCGGTTTGAACATGTTTGGTCGGTGTATGTTCGACTTTTGCACTGTACACAAAAATGCGGTCGACTTCTGCGCTCTGTTGCTCTCTGGCATGTTCTTCTTGGCACTGGAGGGGGGGGGG
>NW_016915124.1:0-1317 GCF_001483705.2 Eufriesea mexicana | reverse complement strand
GGGGGGGGGGCAGGAGTAGTTGTGGCGGCACGTTAAGCTGAGCTACGCTACGTCAGTTTGGGGTACGTTAGCTTGGGTTAGGTTCGGATAGCTACGACTTTTGTGCTATACACTGCGGTTCTACCGATTTCAGCGCTCTATCATCCTCTAATAAGTTTTGCGCGACGCTGGGGAGTGGCAATTGTGTCCACGGTACGTTACGTTGTGTTATGTTACGCTCGGTTATGTTAATGCTGGATATATAAGGTGGGGATAGCTTTGACTTTTGTGCCATAAACTGCTACTCGGTGAACTTCGGCGCACTACTGTTCTCTAGTACGTTCTGCTTGGCTCCGTGAAGGCCAGCAATAGTTGTCTAGGCACGTTAGTTTGAACTATACTGCGTTCGGTTATGTAAAGTTTGACGAGGTTGCGATAGGGTAGTATAGACTTTTGTGCTGTACACAGGTTTCCGCGGATTTCTGCTATCTACTGTGCTCTTGCATTTCCTGCTTGTCTCTGGGTGGGGGCAGCATTAGTGGCCCCGGCACGTTAGGCTGGTGTATGTCACGTATGGTTAGGTCGAATTTGGTTAAGCTGCGCCAGGTTATCTCCGACTTTCTTTCTATACACAGCAGTTCGGATGATTTTTGCTCTCGACTCTGCTATACTACATTCTGCATGGCCCTGTGTAGTCCAGCAATAGTGACCGCGGCCCGTTAGGTTTTGCTATGTAACGTTTTGTTATGCCGCGGTTGGATATATAAGGATAGGTTAGCTTTATCTTTTGTCTATACACTTCTATTCGGTGGACTTCTGCAATCTAGTGTGCTCTAGCATGTTCTGTTCGTCTCTGTGAAGGGCAGCAATAGTGGCCTAGGCACCCTATGTTGAGATGTGCCACGATTGTTCTGGTTAGGTCAGTTCAGGTATGGTTTAGATATCTTTGACTTTATAGCCATACACTGCAATCCGGTGTATTTCTGCGCTCTACTGTGCTTTAGTATACTCTGCTTGGCTCTGGGGAGGCCGGTGGTGGTGGTCACGGTACGTTAGGTTGAGCTATGTTACGGTCCTTTGTGCCATGTTAGGAAGGTTTGGTTAGGATTTCTTTGACCTTTGTGGTATACACTGCTATTCGGTTCATTTTCGCGCTGTACGTTGCTCTACTATACTCCGCTCGACCCTGGTGAGGCGTGAAGTAGTGGCGTTGGCAAGTTAGTTTGAGCTATGTTATGATTGGCTAGGTTATGTTTGGCAATGTTTGGCTTGGATAGATCTGACATTCCTGCCATATAGTGTTATTTGGTGGATTGCTGTGATCTACTCAGCTCTACA
>NW_016915123.1:0-607 GCF_001483705.2 Eufriesea mexicana | reverse complement strand
GCAAATTAGAGCGCAGATATCCATAGAAGAGCAGTGTGTAGAACAACAGTCAAAGCAATCCCAGCCGAACATGGCATAACCTAATACAACCGAAGGGAATCGAGCTCAACGTAATGTGCCGCGTCCACCATTCCTGGCGTCCCCGGAAACAAGCAATGTGATACAAGCAATGTGAGATCTCGCAATGGAGAGCGCAGAAGCCCATAGAATAGCATTGTGTAACACAAAAGTCGATGCTACAATAACCTAACACATCATAACCTAACTTACACAAACATAATCTAACCCAACCTAACGTGCCTCGACCACTATTACTGTCCTCCCTAGAGTCGAGCAGAGTATAGTAGAGCAATGTAGAGCGCAGAAATCCACAGAATAGCAGCGTATGGCACGAAAATCGAATCTATCCAGAAATAACCGAAGCAACCGTAACCTACAAAATCTTAACCAAACACAACCTAACGTGCCGGGGCAGCTATTGCTGGCCACCCCAGAACCGAGCAGAGAATGGGAAGAAATCCACCGAATAGCTGTCTATAGCAAAAAACGTCAACTCTATCCTGTCCTAATCTAGCCAAACGAAATATAAGCAAACGTAACCTAGCAT
>NW_016915122.1:0-781 GCF_001483705.2 Eufriesea mexicana | reverse complement strand
GCCATCGGAATGGTATTGAATCTGTATGGCAAATACAGTTTTATTGACATTTTCGACTAATATTTTGGTGAGATATCTGTCTTGAATAAATAAGGAGGAATGATTCTATTGGCGTGCTATTGCCATTGCAACGCTATAGAGTCTGTATGGCAAATACAGTTTTATTGACATTTTCGACTAATATTTTGGTGAGATATCTGTCTTGAATAAATAAGGAGGAATGATTCTATTGGCGTGCTATTGCCATTGCAACGCTATAGAGTCTGTATGGCAAATACAGTTTTATTGACATTTTCGACTAATATCGTTGCGAGCTAACTTCTTTGCATAGGTAACGAGGAAATATCTTTTTGGGGTACTATAGCCAACGCAATGGTATAGAATCTGTATGGCAAATACAATTTTATTGATATTTTCGATATTTTCGACTAATATCGTTAAGAGCTATCCTTCTTGCATAAGTAAGGAGAAAAGATTCTGTTGTCGTGCTATAGGCATTGCAGTGCTACAGAATGTCGCCGGAAAATTCAATTTTACTGACATTTTTAACTAATATCGTTGTGAGCTAACTTCCTTGCATAGGTATAGATGAAAGATCTTTTTGTCGTGCTGCAGCCATCGCAATGCTATAGAATCTGGCTGGCAAGTTCAATTTTGTTGACATTTTCGACTAATTTCGTGGTGAGATAGCTTCCTTGCTTGAGTATGGAGGAAAGTAGCTTTTTGGGTGCTATAGCCATCGCAATGATATAAATTGTGGCTGGAAAATACAATTTTATTG
>NW_016915121.1:0-235 GCF_001483705.2 Eufriesea mexicana | reverse complement strand
CTCTCTTAAATAATTTAACCATAATTTCTTCTTCCAGGTACTAATTATTTTTTGTTTCAGGTTCTAATTATCTTTCTTCTTTCAGATTCTATTTCTTTTAATCTAGATTTCACTGTTTATGCATTCGAGTATTTTCTACAATATTCGAATGCTTCATCGTTGGTTTATTTGCATATATCATCGTTGGCTATATCAATGGCTATTCAGTGGCCATTGTCCACTCTCTTAAATAATT
>NW_016915120.1:0-678 GCF_001483705.2 Eufriesea mexicana | reverse complement strand
TAAAGGCTTCTGCTCGTTAGGTTCAGTTATTCTACGTTTGGCAAGGTTACGTTATGCCTGGTCAGATCAGTGTATCTCTGACTTTTGCGATATACAGTGCTATTTGGTGGCTTTCTGCACTCTACTGCACTCTACTATAATCTGATCAAATACGGGGAATTCAGCAATAGTTTCAGCAATAGTGGTCGAGGCACGATAGGCTTTGTTATGCTACGTTCGGTAATTTTACGCTTCGTTAGGTTAGGACAGGATGGCTTCGACTTTGTGCTCTACAATGCCACTAGGTGGACTGCTGCGCTCTTCATTGCTCTACCATGATCTTCTCGAACATCGGGTTGCGAGCAATAGTTTTCGTGACACGTTTGGTTGGGTCAGCTTTCGCTTGGATGGGTGAGTTCAGGCAATGTTTGGATAGGGTAGCTATGACTTTCGTGCTATTCGCAGTTATTCGGTAGATTCCAGCCCTACAATTCGCTCTACTGTAATCTGCTGGACCATGGGGTGGCCAGCAATGGTGGCCTCGTCATGTTAGGTGGAGATATGCTACGTATATTTACGCCGTTTGGCTAGGTTAGGATATGCTAATTATACTTTTGTGCCACTCACTGCTATTACGTGGATTTCTGCCTTCTATTGAGCTCTAATATGTTCTGGTTGGCCCATGGGAGGCCAGAAATG
>NW_016915119.1:155582-180064 GCF_001483705.2 Eufriesea mexicana | reverse complement strand
TCAATTTGGCAGCAGAAAATTAATAAATTTCCAAGTTTTTGTAATTAATTCCTGAACATTTATGGCTGCGCAGCGAAGTTGGAATTATAGGCAACATTTTTATACAATGTTTAATTTAATGATTAGTTACTAGTAAATAAGACTGCTATAAAAACGTGTTTTTCGTGCATAATATTCTTATTATTAAGTAGTAAATATATACTGGCATAAGAAAGGGTAAAAAATAAATTTTTTTATTAATAAATTTTATTCACAATTTTTTATTTACAATGTTTTCATAGACGAAAAATGAATACAAAATAAAAATTAGATTAAAAGAAAACTACTAACTGTGAAATGGAATCGAACTTAGATCCTCGGGCATAGAAGTTCTTGGCTATCACCGTTAGGCTACAACTCTGATATAGACCTTTTGAAAATAAAGGCATAATTAGGGGGAGTAATAAAACTTTAATCCTAAATATCTCAAGAACTACTGAGTAGTTGCTCCTATAACGGTATATTTTCTTAAACTGCATGACAAGATCTATAAACCTCTAAAATTTCAACCAAATCGGTGACCCGATGGACTTGCACTCTCCTTGTTAGATCATTTTCCACGTTAATTACTGTCACGATGTTTCTTACTTTTCCTTTCTCTTATCAAAATTCTTCGCGTCACGAAATCCCTTTTTATAATTTCAGTCACACGAACCCAACACCTTGTTTCTTATCTCAAGTGCAGTAATAATTATGCTTGAAACTTCGTGCCCAGCACGCGTATTTCATTTGTCAAAAATTTGCCACGCAATCGTTCGGATACCTTCCTGAGCAACTGCATATGCTTATACTATAAATTATCTTGATCAATGTACTTAAATACACGATGTACAGGATTACCATGTATTACAATATACACAAATTACAACACGAGTATATTGATACGCATGCACTCGTGTACCCCATTACATATAAATTACGAACCTCTAATTATCCATGAACACGAATATCGAAACACGTGATTACCTTTATACAGCCTGGATTTTTCAATTTAACCCTTTGCACTCTATGAGCTTTTGACTAAAGAAGAGCAGGAGTTCGAAGATTTTCTTCTATAAAGCTGACGATATTTTCTTGAGCAGTAAAATAATTGAGAAATCATTGAAAATAATATTTATAGAAATAGTATGATAATTGATATTTAAATTATTAAATTAAATTAGTATTTTGCCAATTAAATTAGACCAAGGAATTTGGAAATTAGGAAGGGAATTTCTATATATTAGGATTAACTCTTTGCTAAGTTGACATAATTGATATAATTTTATAATTTAACAATTTTATGTATAAATTATATATTATACTTATTTATTATTATTTATTTATTCCTATATTACATTAAATTATATTATGTTAAAATATAATATATTCCTATATTATATTTTAATCCATTGATCAAATAACATGTCGTGGTAGGTTTAGTGTTGAACACAAAATTATATTATCATATTCTCTGTGATGTATCGTTATATTCCCTGATCCTCGATCTTGGTCTCCAAACATTAGGTTGTGGAAGAAAAATATCTGATATTATGCTTGTGATTAAGGTATGTGAGGTATGTAAGGGACTTGTACCCTGTCTTGCTATCATTCAATTTATATGTTCCTTTAAATTTCCCTTTAAAGACGGCTGTGGAGTCATTCGTTGTTTCATAATGATACGCATCGGTCTGTGTATGGGTATTTTAGTTGTATAAATCGAATGATCAATCATGTTCATTTTATTCATCCTAAGATTTATATATTTAAAAAGGCTCTTGTTTCTTTCAAACTTTCGTCGCGTCGAATTTTACCATAACTTGTCCTAATTTTATCCGTGGTTATTTCTGTTCCTTTTATACTTATATGTCATATTTCTCCCCCCCCCTCTCTCTCTCTCTATATATATATATATATACTTCTTATATCAAAGGGTTTATCTCGTAAATAAAGTAAAATGAAATAAATGATTATATAAATAAATAAATATATAAGTAAGTACATAAATAAATAAATAAACAATAATCAGTTTAGTATGAACGATAATAAATAATTTAATTACTTTTAACATTTTAAAATAACAATAAAAGAAATCAATTTTGTCATTTTAATTTTAAATCTTTTAAATCATAAATTTTGTATACCTGGAATGTAAATACCTTATTCTTGTCAACGTTCGATATCTAATTTTTCTAGTATATCACCAGAAATTCTGTTACATTTGTGGAATACTATTCACTTCTGTTGCGACGGCAATAATACGTGAAAGACGCGCCTCACCGTTCTTCTTGACGATCAAAAAATTATAAAACGAGACATCAGATGATCGTGAAAAATCACACAAAACACATCAGATGACGTGAGACGGTTTTGGAGCTCAGACAAGCCACGACAGACGTGAACTAGAACTGGAAGACGCAAGACGGTAAACGGAAGACGGAAAACGAAACGAAAAACGGCAAGGGAGAAAACGATACACCACACACACACCAATCACACACACTCACATCATAATCGTAGAATAAAGCGTAATTACAACCGCAATCCGCGCTTTATTACCACCTAAGTGCTCAGTGTCTCGTAAGGGATTCGGCACACTGAGAAAAAGGGGCACCGCGAGTATACCATACTCTGCCCCCTCCGCGTGGAGCTCATCCACATCCACGCGGTGCAACAACTTCAAAGCTCATGAACTCTTATTTTCTCCTCCCCTATATACCTGTCCCAGCAACGGTAGTACAACCGAGAAGCGAATAATTCTACGCAAAAAAGCAAATCGAAAATAAAGAATAAAATTTGTTCATCGGAAGCTTCGTTGTCGAGAAAATTGACGTTGAATATTCACCGCGAACGCGTGCACTTAACTATGGCCGCGGCGGATGCACTCTATGAATATTCAAAGTCGATTTTCTCGATAACGAAGCTTCGAATGGAACAATTTTATTCTTTATTTTCGATTCATTCTTTCACGTAGAATCGTTCCTTGCCGGTTATACTGCTGTTGCTCGAACACTCTGTACATATTATACGAAAAATGCTTAACCCGAATAACAACGTCGAACGCAAAAGTTTTAATCAAACATTCAAAAACGACCATTCGACTAACCACGTTCGATTTATTGAGTTGGCCAGAAAGTAATTTCGGTTTGCATCAGTAAATAATGTTATGCTTGTTTAGTTATTCTTTTGTCAATGTTAGAATTTTTTCTTTTCAGATGTGGTAGTCGATACCTTTAGGTTGCTATTTCGTGAAATTCCGTGTAATTTCGTTTATAACTGTCAGTTCACGGTCAGTCTTAACATGCAGTGCAAAAATAAGCATTTTCGACACATTTTACTTTTTTATTTTCATAAAGGCAAGAATGCGGCTGAGGCTCGCAAAGAGATACGAGGAGTTTATGGTGTTCATTGTTTAACAGAACGCACGTGACAGAATTAGTTTAAAAAATTTCGTTTTGAAGATTTTTCACTGAAAAATACCCACAACGTTCTGGTCGACCTTCTGAGATTTACGCACTTGGTTAAGTTTTCTGCAGATAAGGACCAGAAATTCTATGAGCGCGGGATCATGAAGTTACCAGAAAGATGGCAAAAGGTCATCGAATAGAATGGAAAATATTTGACCGATTAAAGTTCATTTACTGTATAGAAAAAATTGAGTTTTATTTCGCACTAAAAAACCGAAAGTACTTTCTTGCCACCCAATAGCTTTAACACAGGTTTGAAATTACAAATCCCACTTACGAAGGAAAATACGATACCTTCGTTATTATTATCTAATTTGAAATCGTTGAAGAATTTTTCCTTCTTTCAATCTTCTTCCCATTTAAAACTCAGCTTTTTGCCATAGTTCCACTCTTCCCATCTCGTTCCCTACGCACGTTTTCGATTACACGTTAATATTATTCAAACGTTGTACAGGTACTTAGATAACGAGCGAATATGAACGCTCGTTAAGAAAAAGTAAAACGTGTCACTTACCGGTCAAGCCGCATCCACGAGTTTCACTCTGATTCTCGTACTTACCTTTTTCTCGCGACTTCCTACCTATTTATATCGCGCAACGGGATCCAAGTACTATATGTGTAAAGCAGCAGGGACGAGAGGATAGCTGGCGAAAGATATTCCGATTCCATTGGTCATGGTATAACAGAGATCTCTTTGTGAATCGCGAAGATAGGGCGACGCGAATCTTCGTGATTGGTCGAGAATGACACTTTTGCGAGATGGAATGACAGAGAATAGAATATTCGAGGAACGTGTTCCGTCCCGGAGAGCGTGTTTGTAACATGATTTTTATTCTAAGGTTTACACTTTTAACAGACCTAACGGTTTACAATATATTTTATATTGCGACTGTAATTCCGGAGGATAGATGTGCCTCACCGCCGTTCTAGCGGATTAAGATTATAAAGATAAAGTAAAGTTTAGGAATTTTTACATGTACCAGACTCGACAGATGGGACCCTCGCGTGACAGACCCAACAAGCGACGGACGGACACCACTTATAAATCACGTCATTGATCATCAAAAATCGGCTCCTTGACAGTTTCCTACTCCTCAGCCAAAGGTCCTTCCGTCACACCCTCTGTCCAATTAAAACTCCTTACCTTTCCACCACCAACGTTTATTTTGCCCAATCAAAACTAAACTGAAGAAAACACCGGACAGGACACGACGAGACACGACATAGATCAAATTCGAGAAATCGGTTCGTCTTCGACACCGATCCTTGAAACATCTTACTTACACGTATAAACGCGTGTTCGAAACGGTACTCCGTTCAACGTCTCAATTATAACTATTCTATACTTTCTATAAATAAACGCTCTCGTTTATCAACACACGCTTCGGGATCCTTATTATTACAACTAGTCACGCAATATTATTTCGGCGCGTGATAAGCGTTCTAGAACATCGAAGGGATTCGATAAATAGAACGCTGCGGAATGAACATCGAAATTGAGCGAGACAGAGGGAAAACAGGGAAACAAAGCATTGGCTTGGGCGTGTAATGGAATCAGAGTTGACGATGGATATGGAAGTAGGAGTTCTGGAAGTGTGAAAGGTTGAATCAGACATGGCAAGCTATGCAGAGATGAGAAGATGGCTAACAGGAGATATGGCGACATGGTTGATCATGGTGATCATAATAGGAGCAGCTTCTCTGACAGAATTGTCTATAAAGTTTGTACAAGGGAAGGTCTATTATTAGGTGAAAGTAACAGGATGATAAATATAATGATAGAGGATCAAATGACAAAGAAAGTGGAAGATAAGCTTGACGTTAAGTGAGATAGAATGATACAGATCGTTGGCATACAGACAAAATCAGTGTTCGTCATCAGAAATAGATGAAGTAAGGATTTTGGAAGTAGAAAAGATGGTGCTCGAGATAGCATGCAGAGAACTATGCAGATATGAGAAGATGGCTACCAGGAGATAGAGTGACATGACTGATCATGGTAGTCATAGTATAACAGGACCAGCTTCTATAACAGAATTATGTGTAAAATTTGAACAAGGGAATGTTTATTATTAGGTGAAAGTAACAGGATTACTGATAAAAATCATTGGCATAGAGACAGAATAAGTGTTCATCATCAGAAATAGATGAAGTAAGGATTTTAGAAGTATGAAAGTTGAATAAGTGTTCATCATCAAAAAAAGATGAAGTAAGGATTTTGGAAGTATGAAAGTTGAATAAGTGTTCATCATCAAAAAAAGATGAAGTAAGGATTTTGGAAGTATGAAAGTTGAAATCAAACATAGGAACCAGAGAAAAATGCAGAGATGAGATGGCTAACAGGAGACATAATAACATAACTGATCATGGTGGTCATAGTATAACAGGACCAACTTCTATAACAGAATTATGTATAAAATTTGAACAAGGGAATGTTTATTATTAGGTGAAAGTAACAGGATTACTGATAAAAATCATTAGCATAGAGACAGAATAAGTGTTCATCATCAGAAATAGATGAAGTAAGGATTTTGGATGTATGAAAGATGGAGTCAGAGACAGCAAATAGAGAACTATACTGAGATGAGAAATTGACTAATAGAAGATATATTGATATGATTGACAGTAATAGGAGTGTAATAGGAGCAGCTTCTCTGACAGAGTTATCTATGAATTTTGATCAAGGGAATGTCTATTATCAGGTGACAGTAACAAGATTATAAATAGAGTGATAGATGATCAAATGATAAAGAAAATAAAAGATAAGCTTGAGATTAAATGAGATAGAATGACAAAAATCATTGGCTTAGAGACAGAATCAGTGTTCATCATCAAAATAGATAAAGTAAGGATTTTGGAGGTATGAAACTTATAATTAGAGAAACTTGTAATTAGACAAGGTAGCCTAGTGTGATGATATTGCAAATCATGAAAACTGAGCAAATGATTTTTATTATTAAACAAAAGACTATAAATATAATTTACATTGACTATATATAAATATAAGGAAACAAATAAAAAATGTAAAGAAGAAATTGACTATAAATAAGATATACAGAGTCGAATGACAAGAAATATAAACAATATTAAAATTGAATGAGATAGAATGAGAAAGAGCAATACTAAGCATATGCGTAGATATAGCTGCTTTTGGTATAAATTATCAACAAAACTTATCGACACCCTGTATACTTTGTACCCGATTTTACAACCTAGGCAAATCATTCGAACCAGCCACATGTTTGCCAGCTCTCTGCAGTCACGCTAGCTATAGTCTCGCATCCACCTCAGCGCGCAAAGCCGCACCGTTTAATTATTTTTGAGCAGCCTCAGGAAAATATCAAGTTGCCAGGGTACTTTCTACTTTTTACTTCCTCCTATACCCCGGCAGAAATTTTCGCATTGACCTTTCGGCAGACCTTTCTCTCGTTTAACTCGGACTTAGAGAATGGAAACCGGGAATACCCAATCCGGGGATATATTATTAGCCTATCATATTTCAGGAACACCTTCTCTGACCTTTATTGTTTCTTCACACCCTTATCTCGCTCAGCGTGTCATTTATCATCCTCGTCTTTCTCTGCTACTTTGTTGCCAGCTACGCGTACTCGGATGGAACGTGAAAAACGAGAGCAATTAATATCGCTTTCCAATGCGCGCCGGAACTATCATATTCCAGGAGTTGTTGCTGGGAATTCAGCATCGTGCTAACGTTTACAAATGCGTGACTCGTCGAGGAGATTCGTCGAATACTTTATTCCCCGTCAGAATCGCTTTGCCCGTTTATCTATCTCGCATCCGCGAAATTGCAGCGTGGCGCTGCTGAGTAACGCGCACATCCTTGTAAGGCCACGGATTCGCGTGGATCTACGGTAACGGGCAGTTTATTCCTTTTACTGCCGCATGAAAAACGGATTATTCAAACGAATATAGCCGGAAGAATTTGACGAATTTACTAAGGTTTGGGAAAAAGCTGATAAAAACCAAACTAAGAATGATATTGTAGGAATAGAAGTATCTTCGTTCATAGATACCCTACTCCTAATATTCCGTCTCCAAGGGAGAAGTTGGCTAAGTGCGGTGGTGTCCTCTTTGTCCGGTTTGATGATGGACGACTGTTGTTCCTGTAGTGCTGGCCTGGTGGAATCCCCCGTGGTCGTCGTTGCTATAGATGGGGTAGCAGGGAGAAGGACAACGGAAAAGGGAAGGGATGCGTTTCGTCCCGGGCCTGCTAGCGGACTCATCAGTAAGGCTTGCTTAGCAGGCCCTGCCTTAGACATTGGGAGACTTTTAGGTGTCACGGGAACTTGTATTTAAGGGAAGTCGAGGCTTCACCGTGGACTTGTGAGAAAGTCCTCGAACCTCCTTCAAGTAGGAATCCATCTATTGGAGAGGGTGAGAACTTGGTTGCTACAATATTTAACCCTTTCACTACGAAAGGCGTATATATACGCTCTCATAAGTTCATCAATATATGAGCCGTTCACTGCATAAATCGATTAACTCCACTTTTTGAAAAATCTTAAATTTAAGCGTCAAAGCACTTGGTATAGTCATAACTTTTTATATTTATAATAACTTTCCCCGATAATTAAGATTAACATCATTAAACGACAAAAATTTTTTGGCCACTGAATAATAATTAATTTATTTCAGAGGTCACTTTGATTAACTCCGTACTCTAATGTAAATCGTTGCAATAATGCAACTCAAATGCACTAGCAAGCCAGGAATGATAACGATGAATTTTTTAGTGCCGTCTTATCAGAATTTAAGCAAAATAAATTAGTCAGTCACAGTCTAATTATCGTGGAATCAGTAAATTGGCTTAAAATATGCTGGATAAAGTTAGAAAGGTCTGAACCCCACCTCGCACAATTCAAATATGACTATAACGAAGATTCAGAATTTAATGCCATTAATATAAGGAAATCTGTAGCAGGTAGACAACAAAGTTTGAAAAATATGGATCAGTCTTAGTTATATCCTAAAGGTAGAACTGTTACAAGGGAAAAAGGAGAGACACGATGGACCTACTGAAATTCATTCCTCCTGTTAAACACGATTACTATAAAAACTTGAGAACAAATCGAAGTGACGAGTCCTCACATACAGCTGATGAAGAAGACATCGTTTATTTTCCCGAAGAAAATTAATCACAAATAATAATATATTATAACGGAACCATTAATATTCATTCTTATGAAAAATCTGTAATAAAAATATCTTATAATTTTCTTTTTTCTGTGTTAAAAAACTTAAAAATTTAAACACTGAATTTATATTTATTACTTTTTACACTTGCCAAATCGATTAACTCTTCCAGTAATATAAAAATGGTAACATTACTAACGATTACCTTTTGGCTACTTTTTATTCTTAGTCTCTTGTATTTACACGGAAGAAAATATTTTCATCCTAAGGTTCTCAAAAATCTCCAAAACTCGAAAGATTCACTTAGAGTCTCCTGTGGTTATATAAAATTAATATATAAATAAGTATTCATTTGAACATTCACAAAAGTCTCCAAAATCCGAAAGGTTTCCTCAGTCTCTTATACTCGCATGGAAAAAATGTTTTCATCCTAAGATTCCTAAAAATCTCAAAAATCTGAAAGATTAATTTAAAGTCGCTTGTAGTTCTATGAAATTAGTATATAAAGAAAAGTATTCATCTTAACATTCACAAAAATCTCCAAAATCCGAAAGTTTCCCTTAGTCTCTTGTACTTGCATGGAAAAAATGTTTTTATCCGAAAATTCTCAAAAATCTCCAAAACCCGAAAGACTCACTTAGAGTCCTTCGTAGTTACGTGGAGCACATAACTACATTAAAAAAGAAATCGTCATCTTACCATACCCAAAAATCACCAAAATCCAAAAGCTTCCCTTAGTTTCTTGTACTTACATAGAAAAAAATCTTTTTATCTCAAAATTCTCAAAAATCTCCAAAACCCGATAGACTCACTCGGAGTCTGATAGTTACACAAAATACATAACTACATTGAAAAAGAAATGGTCATCCAAGCATTCCCAAAAATCTCTAAAATCCCTCTCGACCCTACCCCAACCCGAAATCACGTTCTCCCATCAGCCACACGATTCCTCCACGTATTGTCTTCATAATTCTCTGCCGACACGTCGCTTGACCTTTCGATCACGAGCCCAAAGATCAAGTCATTCTCAACCTCCGTGGAATCGCGCGTGCGCGCTCGGGCAAAACCTGGCCTTAAACGAGCATGAAATTTTCCAAAGCCAGCCTACCTCTGCGCCACGGAATCGTTGTTAAAAAGCGTATCAGCGAATAAAGCCGCGCCTGTCGCGCGAGCATTCCCGCGGACACAAACGGCGAATAATACGTTCGCGCGAGCGGCTACGTACGCCCTTACGGAGCGAATTATCGTCGCGGCCAGGTATCGTAAACATGAGAACGTTATGTCTTTAGCAGCCTCGCAGGAAACATCGATCGGTGCCCTCGATTGCATCGTTGTCGGTGGAACGATAGTCCAGTCGCGGAGACATTCGCCTCCGCAATGTCGATGCAATCGTAGACCTCTTGTTCTCCTCTAAGTATCGCGGCTGTTCGCAACCAGAGCGTTCTTGCGACAGTGTCCGCCGCGATTTTACGATGGAAAATACGACGGTGAACGTCCCTCCAGGACTGTATCCGATGCATACGCGCCAGCAGTTTCGTAAGACGGTACAACTGTGCATAGCGGAAAGAATATGGTAAACGAGGGTAGCGGCCATCTTCTCTGGACGTGGTACCACCTCTGGCTGATTTTATCCTCTGCAAATTTCGATTCGCGCTTTTCTATTGGATATCTTCGCGATTTTATGCCTAGGTCTGGGAATATGGTCCTGATTGACGAGACTGGGTTTAGAGGTTTCGAGGTGGGATCAGGTTAGGTCTGGGTCTTGCTTCGCTTCTGAGAGTTGGGATTATCGACGATTTGGGGCTTGTGATTGCGAGTACTTGACTGAGGATGTTTGCAAACTTTGTTTTAGAAGAATCTGATATTTAACTCTTTGACTGCCACGCCGAAATCACGTGTTTCCCTCAGGACGCCACGTGAGATGCACCACTAGATGCAAGATTCGTTCTAATATTTTCTCGATATTGTGACAAAAATTTTTAATCGTTCAATGGGGCACTTTTTATTTCAAAGTATCTTCTAATTAGCGGTTATATTCAAAATGTACTAATTGTCAATTTTCATTCGATGTTGTTCAATGTAGTTTAAGTAGTTCAAGCTCTGCGGTCACCAATGATCACCGTGGCATCACAGGAGAAACCGTGGCCGGTCATATATGACCAACGTGGCAGTCAAAGTGTTAAAAGGAGTAGAAATCTGACTGTAACTTTGAGTAACATTTTCATCCATGTGAAGTAATATTTGCGAATAAAGAAAATCGAATCACGTGTAACTCGTTGTGCTTTAGGTGCGCACAAACTCTCATTAAAATCAGAATGTTTGAGCCAGTGTACTCTTCAAGTCTGTATAGCGTTCGAATACTTTCACGAGCCAATGTGTACACACAAAGGAATAAGAAATATTGTTACAATATACGTGTGATGTCGTAAGAGTTATATTGGTTGGAATTACTTGAAATTTTAACCCTTTGCACTCGATAGGAGCCTCGCAGTCGCCATTTAATCAGATTCTAAAGATGGATGTTAATTAATATATCAAATTTACAACTACCCAATGATGCGTGGAATATCGATGTAAAATAATTCTACGTCTTAATTTGCATACGATTTCCTATTTACCGTTTTGGAAATATCGTCGGCCTTGTGGCAGAAAGTCTTCGAATTACTATTTTCTGTAACGAAAAAATCGCCGAGTGCAAAGAGTTAATCGGTGATATAATACAGGCTACGTTATCACGAGGTTATAAATTAGGCTATACCGAAACGATAACTATTGATATGACCAACATGGCAGTTAAAGTGTTAACCGTTTGAGTCCTAGAGGCTTTTTACCCTTTCGCTACGGTGGGCATGGCCGGGAAATCACTCTCGTAGAACGAAGCATGTCAAAGATGATAACATTACGATAGTGCAATCTTTAGCATTCGGTCTTTTGATGTAAATCCTTCGACGGAAAAGAGAGAAGGAAAAACTGACCATCGCAATAGAGCTTGCAATTCTTTGCGAAGAGAGCTAAGAGGAACGGTAGCACTTGTCTTAATTTTTTCCTCAATTCTTGTAGTCGGTGACTATAGTCACTTGTGTGCAGTTGGCATCTCGTGGTCAGTGACTATAGTCACTCGTAGTAGCGAAAGGGTTAAAGGAAAACGGTCGAAAAACCCTGAACAGCGCGATAGCGCTTATTTAACCACTTGCGCTGGAAAGACGTGTCACGCACGTCGTAATACTTTTGTCGCAGAATCGTCAACGACGTGTTATACACATCGTTAAGCAATTGTTACAGAAACACTGGGTTGGCTAGGATAAACCTTAGAGTTAGGTAGGATTGTTGAGTATTGGACTTGTGCTTTAGTTAGATAGTAGCGAAGCTTTGTATTCTTATGTAGGTCTCTTGCTATGATATGGTAAGATTTGGTCTTGTTCATTGATAATTCGGGACTTATGGTTGTGAGTACCTGGCACAAGGTGTTTAGAATCTCTATTTGGAGGAATTCGATGTTTAAATATAACAATCTGCCCGTGGTACGATGGAGACTTGAAGTTAGGTAGGATTGTTGAGTATTGGACTTGTCCTTTTGTCAGGTGGTAGTGAAATTTTGCATTCTGATGTAGCTCTCTTGCTATGATATAGTAGAATTCGGTTTTATTTTGTTCCTGAGCTGAAATTATTTGTAATTCTGAGTTTATGGTTGACTACCTAGCTGAAGATGTTTAGAATCTTTATTTTGGAGGAATTCGATGTTTAAGTATGACAATCTGTATGGTACAATGGAGACTTGGAACTATGTAGGATTGTTCTTTCATTTCTGAAATTTGATCTTGTATTTCTGTTAAATAATAGGGAATTAGGTGTCTCCCTATGACATAACTTTGGATGAGGATCATTTTTCCTTTTTTATTAAAAAAATTTTCATTCATAGATGGTTGTGATATTTATACTATTATATAGACTAATTGTAAGCAAAACAATTAGTAACATTAACAAAAGAATTTAAAAAAAGAAAAGAAGAAAAATTATATAGACAGGTATATTTAGAAAATTTATTTTCCCGAAATTTTGTATTAATATGGAAGAATTTGTTCGTATTATAAGAGAACAGTTTAATTCTTAATTTAATAGTCGAATATTTATATTTTATGTTTGTTGATATGAATAATTAACAAATGAGGATATTTACAAACTTCACATTCAATTGTGACAATTTATTTCTGGAACAATTGAATAATTTTTAATAGACTAGAATTTTTATACTTTCAGAAATTTTGTTTTAACGAAATTTTATTTCTCAGAACTCGTTTACGGTATAATACGTTAATTTATAGTTTAACGGGATTGTCTTACATTACTTTCAAGGAAATTCGTAATTTAATGTCACGGATAATTGATATTCGCAGATATGTAAATAGAAACGTTTAGAAATTTTGTCTTATATTATTCTGGAATAATCTCGAAACGTTGTATTTATGTATGAGGATCTGTTTGTAGTGAAACGAATTAATCCAAAGTCACGTAGAATTGTTGTTTTCCTTAAAAAAATATTTATCCTTGAAAATTTGTATTCTTCGGAGAATTCGCATTTACTATTATCGATAATCGGTGTCCCTGTAATAAATCCACAAATTAACTTAAAAACCTTGTTTTCCTTTAAATATCCCTATATAACAATCCATTTGCAGTACAATAAGCTGGCTCGAAGTCAGGTAGAATTGTTGGATTTTAGTTTTCAGGGGTTCGTGTTCGATAGGTTGCATAATTGGTATTCGTAGATACGTAGATAAAGACATTGCATATGCAAACGGTGATTTCTTGAAGTGGTTTATAATTGCAGATAGAAGGTAAACAGGAATTGTTTCTAATTGTTTGTTCGACCAGGTGACTCGAGTGTAGAGAATTTTATGCGGATATTACGTCTATGGAAAACTATACTATAAATAAAACATCGTAAAATGAATTTCGGTTTCAGCAAGATTCTGAACTTTGCAGCTCGTTGTGTCTACCCTGCATGGATATACAAAGGAGAGAAAACGTGGTTGGTGACATTAGGTGAAATTATTCAAGCAAGAATTAGGTTTTAAAACAATATCTGATAAGACCACACCCAATCGTTATCTTGATGAATGCCTTTTTACAGATAGCACACTATGTACAGAGCCAGTGTGCAATGTAATAAAAACGCAGCATAGTACGTGTACAGCAATTTTTATGAAATTGATAACAATAGGCTACGCCGTCACTAATTAAGATCAGTATAAACTAACGCTACTAAATCACCACGCTGATTCATTATGGTAATTTCCTACGATCTTTCAGGCTTTCGAAGAACAATTTTTATTTTGCATTTTAAAGGAGATTTTTGCAGAAAAATATATAAATTCTTCCACTATTTTGCGTGGCACAGTATTATATTGATTAGGTCGAATTTCTTCGAAATTCTTTTACGTTTGGTAAAATTTATTGTAATTTTAATTATCTGGAAATAAATTTTTCTGACGATTTATAATTTATTTTACATTTCAATTTAAATTTTTTGACAATTTTGACAATCACGTTAATTTATGGAAAAATGTCCAAAGCTTTTAGAAAATATTTAAAAAATTCTTTGACACTTCTGGGATTTATTTTCAATTTTTCACATTTGATAACACGAATTATTGTATTCTCTCTGTTGTATAATCTATTACATCTGCTTTTCGTAAGTTCTATGAATCCAAATCAGAAATTTATTCGCAACCTTTCACAAGCTGCTTAATGCTAAAGCTACCACGTTTGGTCATTTGATCGGACATGATATATCGAACAGACTAGATATAAACCCGAGGAAAAAACAGGATAAGAAAAGAGATATACATTGACAAACTGATTATACATATATCGCAACAAAAGCCATGAAATCGAATGACAAAAGCGATAACGTTGAACGCAGGATTTTTAATTAAAAATTTAACACAGTGACTGCCACGTTGATCGCTCGTGATCGTAGCATGTTTACTCGGTAGAATCATAGTAAATAACAGTGATCAGGATGACACAATTGTTCACAATAATAAAATAAAGTAAAATAAAAATCGTCGTCTAAGAAATTCTTAAAATTTATTGAAAACAGCGTATATAAGTAGACAATATTACGAAAAAAGTAATATTACTATTAGTGGTTTAAAAATTTTCACTCCCAATAATTTTTTCTAAAGATTTCAATATATTGTAGGATACTAAAAGAAATCGCGAACCGGCTATTGCCAACAAAAAGCAAATTGTAAACCGATCGACATCTTCTAGAAGCAAATCGAAAAGTTATTCTATATAACAAAATTAAATTGCGTGACTCCCCTACGGGGAGATGAAGCGTAGGTTAAGGAAAGCATAAAAGCGTGGTCCTTGACAACCAAAACAGAGTCCTTGGAAATCGGTTGTGACCAGCACAAGCGTGAGTCGCTTGGTGTTGGAAAGAGAGTTTTAAAAGAGTGCGTCTTTGTGTGTTTTCGTTATCGTGGTGTTCTTTCCCTAAGTTAAATCAGTTTACGAGTTTTGAGTTTGCGTTATCGTGTCCTTGTTCTTTCGTGAATTTTCGGTGTCTCAAAACCAGTATTCGCTATCCTACAATATCATGAGAAACGATAATATTAATTTATTCATGTGATTATCACAACATTTTTTTAAATCTCGTATGACACTTCTTACTCGCCAAAGACATATAAGTGATATATGAATATTTACTATAAAATGTGAAAGAGTTATATGTGAAAGGGTTAATTAGATACATTACAAAAATTAAATAATACAGTATACTATAATCAAGAAATTATGTCTTGAACTCCTACGAGCATCACGTAAAACTGCCATAACGACCATAACTTTTTATTGGGCTGGCAAGAAAGTACTTTCGGTTTTTTAGTGTGAAATAAAACTCAATTTTTTCTATACAGTAAATGAACTTTAATCGGTCAAATATCTTCCATTCTATTCGATGACCTTTTGCCATCTTTCTGGTAACTTCATGATCCCGCGCTCATAGAATTTCTGGTCCTTATCTGCAAAAAACTTAACCAAGTGCGTAAATCTCAGAAGGTCGACCAGAACGTTGTGGGTATCTTTCAGTGAAAAATCTTCAGAACGAAATTTTTTAAACTAATTCTGACACGTGCATTCTGTTAAACAATCAACACCATAAACTCCTCGTATCTCTTTGCGAGCCTCAGCTGCGTTCTTGCCTTTATGAAAATAAAAAAGTAAAATGTGTCGAAAATGCTTATTTTTGCACTCCATGTTAAGATTGACCGTGAACTGACAGTTATAAACGAAATTACACGGAATTTCACGAAATAGCAACCTAAAGGTATCGACTACCACATCTGAAAAGAAAAAATTCTAACATTGACAAAGGAATAACTAAACAAGCATAACATTATTTACTGATGCAAATCGAAATTACATTCTTGCCAACCCAATAGTAACACAGCGAGCTTCATAAAAATGGAATATTATTATCATTTCCCATCTTATCTTGCTGGAAAAAATAATTTTTTATTGTTTCCCCGATAATTAAATAATTCAAGATAAACCTGATGGTCACGTTGCATGTACAATAAAGAGAAAAACTAAATCTGTACTACATTCATGTTTGAACAGCGATAATTTCGTGAGGAGAAATAGCGCAATAACATTCGTGGGGCCAATATAAAGGGCAAAGCCTGTATTTTCACATCCCCAAATTTAATTTCCAGTTAGAAATTCTTACAGTAGAAAACAAAGACAGTTTTTCATTTCGAAAATTGTAGAAATTCAAACGCTGATAGTTTTCCTTTAAAATTTTTTTAAGCGGTCTAAATCATCACGAATCGAATCTCTCGAGTCTTCAGAAATTTCGAGTTTTCAGAAATCCAATAGAGGATAACGTGCGATTTTTCGTTGCCAAGTGATTCCACTTGGAATAGACTGGAATATTTCATAGACCTTCGATTCTGTTTATTATAACTACAAAAACCAGGTAGCATTTTTACTTATGTTTATTCATAATGTCTGGTGTGTATAAATAGAACTGTATCCGGTGCATATTTTACTATACTAACTTTTTTAGTTACTATCGTGTCGGTGGTATACTCTTCGTTTAAAATGTAATCACTCGAAAATGAAAAATTGCACGTTAACTTTTATAGAGTTACTCCAAACTGGACACTTTAGTGGTTCAATTCTTGATAATTTACACCCTAAATAAAAGTTTTTACTGGAAGTACTAGCGTTTGAATTTTCCCAATTTTTCAAGTGAGAAACTGTCTTTATTTCCTTCTATAAAAATATTCAAGTAGCAATTAAATTTAGGAATTTGAAAATACAGGCTTCGTCCTTTATATTGATCCCATACAAAGTTATAACTGTTCAAATATCAATGCAGTAGATCCAATTTTGCTCTTCACTGTAGGCATTAATATGTACGTCATATTCGTGTTATTTTATATTGTAGAGACATGGTGATTGTTAAATATGTAAAACTATTTATTAAAGATAAAATATTAATACAATGTGCGGTGACGGTAAAGACTACGAATATAGATATATATATATATATATATTTCAACTAAACTCTTACGACTAGAACTAACAACACGATTACAACTAACAACACAATTACAACTCACAGCACAATTACAACTGACAACACGATTGCGACTCACTGACCCAGCTTAACTGTCTCTCAAGCACTGTCTCTCAAGAAGAAGCGTCCCCTAACCATTTCTGCCTTCCTTATATATATTCCCTAAAAAGCCTCCCCCAACACGACCAAATATGGTCATGCTAAGGGCCTGACGCATCGCCGGGGTTTTTCCGAATGACCTGGCCCTCGAACCCTCGGCGTCTTTCCAAACCAAAGTCACCTACACACGAGGTGGGCATTCTGCGATACTACAATATGCTGTAGTATAATGTCTCTCATGCAAATAAATATTTTATAATAGTTTACGTGAGGAATAATTTATTACTGATAAATGAATATTTCATAGATTAGTTTCGCGATACCTGTGAATGTATTTTGTTCTTGTAATAGGTTATTCAAAGTTATTGTTCTCTGAAAAATTGTTCTTATAAAAATTCCATACAGGACTTAACAAGTTTGTGAATTTGTGACTCTAAGAAGGTAAGATGCACATAAAGTGTTTGAAAGAATTAAGATTGAGTCTAGAATCACAATGTGATCATTCTTGTCATATACAATAGGTTACGCTTCGCACTCAATTATTCCCTAATCTAGAAATTAAATCCAGAGATGTGAAAGTACAAGCATTGCCCTTTATACTGAGCCCACAAATGTCATTGTACGATTTGTTCCCGCGAAGTAATAGCAGTTCAAATATCAACGCAACATAGACTCAGCTTCGCTCCTTACTGTATATGTAGGAATGTTGGGTAGGCAGCAGAATAATCAGTGATGTAAACATAAAAATGATTTATTTTAAAGTTGTTAAAGGGGTTATAACGCAAATGAATGGTAGTCAATGGAAACGGTGGAAAAACTGTATAAATCTTTATTGAACAGGCGAACAGTTAGAACTGGCCTGTTTAGGGCCATGCAGGTCACAGGACGTCTCCAGAAAATAGGAGACAAAAGACAAAACGCAGAGGAAGAGATTGTGAATTTGTTGTACAACAATCGTATATTTATTGTAAAATTATAATTTACACACGTCTTATAACATAATTGTTCACTCTCGCAGCTTCTTATAACAAACTGAACATCCTTATAACATATTGACTCTGATCCATAGCAACTGTACAACACCACGCATTCTAGATCTTCCACTCGCACTTCTAAAAACATACATATCTACATTCGTACCATTGCTCGACCTCACACACTTGCATTCACACTAATAAAACCAAATCCAAAGGGATCGCCCCCATATCGCTAGGATGTAGAGTTTACTTTACTATTTAATTTTACTACAATAAAATTAGAACTTATTCTAAGCGCTAGTAACTCTCAGCTGACTGTCACTCGCCATCTCTCAAAAATTCTATGACTGACTCTAAAATACACGCTGACTCTTCCGCGTCTTGCACTCTTATTTAAACCTTGCACTCTGTTTTCTTTCATACTCATGCTTTCTTTCTCAATCGGTGGGTCACGTATCCTGAACACTCAAACGCATTCCTAGGCTTTCACTCTTCACTTGCATTCGGCTCTGTCATAAACATCCCTTGCATTCGATCCTCTTGCACGTGGTCACTTTCGTTCTAAGCCCAGACACTCTTGACATTCTTTCAGGACCGTACTCATTCCATTGCTACAATAGCGTAGTATCGCAAGTTTTCCACTTCGTGTACTATGCGTGGCTGAAAAGAAGTCATCGCGTTCGGTTGCGGGGCAAAAGCGGTATTTCATTAGTAATACCCACTCTTCTATGACACTCCCAAAACTACTACCTCCAAATTCGGTAACGTGATACAATAATCCTTTTAGTGCCGGACCACGATATATCATTGAGTATGCGACGGTGACTTATTCTTCGCATTGTGAGGAAGTTTTATCTTAAAATAAATTTATAAAACGTTATAAACGGTTAATTTCATTTCAAAAGAATTTAAAAGATTGTTTTTGGGTTTAACTTTTTGTTATATTCTATGCTAGTTGGTGTCGAGGCTCTGTAAACGCTAGAGCAATAAGGTGGAAACTCGACGCGGGATAGTTTCTTGGGATCGTAATCACAATATGTTTATGATAGTGCAGTGGGTGTAAGAACTGTGCTCTTTCAATTAGGTACAGCAACGACGGTTTACTGACGCGAGTATGTGAAAAGGGCAGAAAAAAGCACGCCAATTCGCGCGCGGGAAGAAAAGTGTTACACGATGTATGCATCAGTAAGCATCAATGCTAAATAAATTGTTTGTGCGATTGAAAATAAGTAAATATTACATATTTTTAGAAAGCAGATAACTGAATATAGATATTTATAATAATACCAAAATTTTTTTTCAGTGACGTTATACCAAATCCATTTGTTCAGTAATAGATCTATCTGACGCTTGCCGTGCATCATGGCGTTATCCTTTCGTTCTCAACTCCGATATTGGTTATTTTATTAAAAGTGATCGAAAATGTAATACTTATATTCCATACTACGTGACCTACATAAAACTGTGATCAAACGATGATTATTCTTATGTGCAAATATCGTTTGTAGAAAAGAAACTTGTTTCTATGTTTTCCATCATGTTCCATATTGATGTTATTTCTACGATTTTCAATCAATATTGAAATACAATTGGCATTGTATTATTCTTCCTCTCTTCCGCAATACGCTGCATCTTGAATTTTTTAAATATCATTCATAGTTTGATTTTTATTAGCCTTTTCCCAAACCTTAGTAAATTCGTCAAATACGTCCGGTTATCTTCGCATAGTCACCCGTTTCTCGCTTGGTACTAAAAGGGTTAACATAGTCGTAAGATATCCTTCCCTACATATATAACACAACTAACCTCTAAAATTTCTCCAAATTCCCCAATTCCCGCAAACAAATCCCCTGATGATGAAGGAAACTGTCCGATCTCTCATACGTCCCTCTGCCCGGCCAATTACAACCTCCACGACGTCCCATTCTCGACAATAGCAGTCCACCGCAAGATGGATCTCGATCCGAAGGAAACAGTGCCGACGAGTGGAGGGTAGACTCGCACAGCGTCATCGATTCATCACCCGGCCCTTCCAAGCAGACGCCACTATATCATCCTGGCTTGGGTACGCGCTAGGACACCCTGCGTCCCCTCGCGTGCACCGCGCGTTATATTTAAGGCGAGCACGCACCGGGCGATACAGTAAATAGTACAGTCCGCCCACCGGTGTTTCGCGAAGCGCGGGTGTGACGACAGTCGGCGAAACGTGGGCCGAAGAGGAGAAAACTGCGACCGCGGCGACACCTACGCGGCCGACTCGCAATTTCCTGCGACGGCCAGACGTCGCTAGCGTATCGCGTCGCCCCCTTTTTCCCACTCTTTTTCGCTCTTCGCTCGCGGTCCACGCTTTATCGGGCCTCCGAGGCGTCGGCCGAGAGCAAATATGGCGAACTCGCCTGGAAAGTGTCCCAATGAAAAAGTCATAAACCAAGAGCAGCGGATATTTTGCGGATCGTACGTGTCGATTCGTTGTCCGTTCGACAGATAAAATCGAAGGAGTGGAGGGATCGTTTAGATGGAATCGGTCGGTAAAGGGCAGGCATCTTGAAATATCACTGGGAACTATGAGTTGTGTAGATCGTAATAGCGGAGGTCGTTTGAACCCTCCTTTATGACTGTGTTGCGATTATTTGCACGCTTTTGGATATCGTGATTAGGGTGTTTCGTTGGGTCCCGAGTGTCGGTTCGGGTTTGCGGAATGGTAGGTGAGGTTGAAAATTCGGATCGAGGATTTACATTGAATTACTTATTGTTTGGAAAGGGCAGGGGTAAATATCACTTTAAAATATCAGTTTAGAGCCGATTATCCGCTGTACTTTTATTTATTTATTTTTCTTTTTCTGTGTGGAACTAAATATTTTTATATTCCTTCAAATATATTCATATATTCGTTTTTAATTATAAATTAGTTAATCGACATGAGAGACATAATTCTTTCGTATACTGCTCAACGTAATACTAATTTATGTGTACGGAGTGACTCGAATACCGAATACATATATAAGCATATATAAATCCTAATACTTATCGCATTTTAATTTAAATATAACGTTTCAACAGATAGTCTATAAATTGATAAAAAAGGTTATAGTAAAAATAAACGCTGTATTCGCGTTTTCATTTTAAAGTTCCGTCAATGCTACCACGTTCTATTAAATTTCGTGCAATTGGATATTCTCATCAACAAATCGATTGTGTTCGAAATAAATTGCGTTACTGTATTATTTTCAGTAAAACAATTTAAATTGACAGTTCATGTATAAATAAATAAATAAAGTTCATTAAAGGAACAAAAATTCGAGAAATTCGAGAATAATTTGAAAAATCACGAAAAAAAATATTAAGAGAAATCTGAACCAACTTCCACTAAATCGGGCAATGAAAATTCGCCCTAAGCCGCTATCCTTCCGCGCCATTGCCGAATAGGAAACTTTTCCAATAAACACTGGCGAGGTTAGAGTATGGAAACGCGAGAGGGTAGGGGAAACGGAGATAGAGAGTGGAAGACCAAAGGCGATCGCGCATCGAAATGCTCGAGGCGTGGAGCGGGTCGACATGGAAGGCGCGCTTGGATGTTAGCGAAAATAAATTATTGCCGCGTTTTCAATTTTTAACCCGTCCCGGCCGTTCTTTTTTCACGACGTTTGCTCCCTCGACCCGGCCAATCTACGCTCAATCTTCCCGCATTCGCCGATCCTCTCCTCTGTCCGTATGCGAGCTACGGAGCCACGGTGTTCCGCTGAATTAAACATAAGTCAGCAAGTATAAAATATGCCGCGAACGTTACCGGCAGATATAAAACGCGGCTGTTGGTAGGTGTATACGTGCCACGTGCACCGGCGGAATGCGCGGGCCACGTTTTATCTTTTTTCCCGAACTCGCGGGGAAAACTTCGAGCGACGATGAAAAATGCTCGAACGAAGAGTCCCGAGTCGTAAAGTATGTCAAGGATCGAGGAAATCGAGAGATGTTTCGTCGAAGGTCGACGATCGTTATCGAATGGACGGCGCACTGAGCGCGCGGAGCTTCGAGAAAATGACGACAGGAGGCGTCGTGGAGTTCTGGGGCATTGGTGCGATTTGAAAGATTAACGCTAGAACTACCGATCTTTAATGGATACCTAACTATAACGTGCACAGATTATAGTCATTTCAGCGATACGATGAATATGAGTGAATATATTGATTACAGTTCTTTCTTAACCCTTTGCACTCGAGAGGTGAGCTTCAGTCACCATTTCATGAAATTTGGAAGATCGATATTAATTAATATATCAAATTTAATGTAATGTAACAGTGTGCGAGGTATCGAAATCAAATAATTCTACAATTCTGTTATTATACAATTCTTTATTTACTGCTCAAAAAAGTATCGTCGCTTGTTTAGTAGAGTATCTTTGAATTTTACTCTTCTTTAGCCAAAAAATTGTCGAGTGCAAGGGGTTGCTATGAGTTGATACCAATTTTATTCTTAAAACAGGTGTATGTGTTCGGTGATTGCGAAAAGGAAAATTCTGGGACCAATCATTTTCACTGGGTTGGTAGTTCTAATGTTAAGGTTTTAATTGGGGAGTTGGAAAATCGTAGTATAGATTTGTACGTGACGTTAGTTATTCGTGATTATTATTGTAGATTATAGTCGACGTTTTTGAGGTTCTATAGAATTTTGTTTATAACTTATCAGCGATTTAACATGAGAAAGTAAGGGATTAAATGATTTTAATTAGGGAGTTCGTAGATCGTGGTGTTGATTTGTAAATAGCTTTAGTGGTTTGTGATTATTATTGTAGATTATAATCGACGTTTTTGGGGTTCTGTAGAACTTTATTTATAATTTATCAGCAATTTGACATGGAAAAGTAAAGACTTAAATGGTTTTAATTGGGCAGTTGGTAGATTATGATATCGATTTATACGTGGTTTTAATCGTTCGTGATTATTATTGTAGATTATAGTGAATGTTTTTGGGGTTCTGTAGAATTTTATTTATAATTTATCTGCGACTTGATATGAGAAAATAAGGGTTTAAGTGGTTTTAGTTGGGGAGTTGGATCGTAGTGTCGATTTATACGTGATTTTAGTTCTTCCTGGCAATTATTGTAGATTATAGTCAATGTTTTTGGGGTTCTGTAGAATTTCATTTATAATTTATCAGCGATTTGACATGAGAAGATAAGGATTTGTATGGTTGTAATTGGCGAACTGATAGATCATGTCGTCGATTTATATGTGGATTTATTAAATCATATTTATTGTTAAAGACGATAATTGGAATTTATGATGTTCTATAAAACTTGATAGACGAGTACGAACTTCTATGATTTCAGTTGAATAAATCTCCGAAAATAAGTTTGCAATATAAGGAGATAAAAAGTTGTGCAATTTTATTTGGGGAATTGGAAAAATGTTGCGATTTACATATAAATTTATTTGTTCCCATGTATTATCACAGATAATATCTATATCCACAAAATTTGTAGTGTTTTATAGAACTTGCTTCATATTTTATCAATGATTTATGAAGATATAGAATTCAGTGATCTTAGGGATAGTTGATAGAATGTAGCATCGGTTTGTATATCAACTTATTTATTCGCATTTATCACTATAGATTACAGTCGAAAATCTTTTTATATCTTCGGGGAATTAAAGACCTCTGTTGATTCCATTATAGAATCTGTTTCGTAGATTATCAATGATTTATGATGCGTAGAGATAAGGAACAAGGTGTTTTCCGTTGAACAGCTGGTAGATTATAACGTCGATTTGTGTATTTGTGAAATTATTCATTTCTATTTATCGTTGTAGATGATAATAGAAATTTTTAACATTTTTAAGAATATTTATTAGCTATACTAGCTTCATTAGCAATTCATTTTAACCCTTTGCACTCGAGGGACGCCCTTCAGTCGCCATTTGATAAAATTTCGAAGTGGATATTAATTAATATATCAAATTGAAAATAATATAACGGTGTGCGAGGTATCGAAATCAAATAATTCTACGTGTCAATTATTATACTATTTCTTATTTACTGTTCAAAAAAGTACTCTTCTTTAACCAAAAAATCATCGAGTGCAATGGATTAATCCTAATATATATAAATTCCCTTCCTAATTTCCTAATCCCTTGGTCTAATTTAATTAACAAAAATACTAATTTAATTTAATAATTTAAA
>NW_016915119.1:106454-152259 GCF_001483705.2 Eufriesea mexicana | reverse complement strand
TATCAAATTTAATGTAATGTAACAGTGTGCGAGGTATCGAAATCAAATAATTCTACAATTCTGTTATTATACAATTCTTTATTTACTGCTCAAAAAAGTATCGTCGCTTGTTTAGTAGAGTATCTTTGAATTTTACTCTTCTTTAGCCAAAAAATTGTCGAGTGCAAGGGGTTGCTATGAGTTGATACCAATTTTATTCTTAAAACAGGTGTATGTGTTCGGTGATTGCGAAAAGGAAAATTCTGGGACCAATCATTTTCACTGGGTTGGTAGTTCTAATGTTAAGGTTTTAATTGGGGAGTTGGAAAATCGTAGTATAGATTTGTACGTGACGTTAGTTATTCGTGATTATTATTGTAGATTATAGTCGACGTTTTTGAGGTTCTATAGAATTTTGTTTATAACTTATCAGCGATTTAACATGAGAAAGTAAGGGATTAAATGATTTTAATTGGGGAGTTCGTAGATCGTGGTGTTGATTTGTAAATAGCTTTAGTGGTTTGTGATTATTATTGTAGATTATAATCGACGTTTTTGGGGTTCTGTAGAACTTTATTTATAATTTATCAGCAATTTGACATGGAAAAGTAAAGACTTAAATGGTTTTAATTGGGCAGTTGGTAGATTATGATATCGATTTATACGTGGTTTTAATCGTTCGTGATTATTATTGTAGATTATAGTGAATGTTTTTGGGGTTCTGTAGAATTTTATTTATAATTTATCTGCGACTTAATATGAGAAAATAAGGGTTTAAGTGGTTTTTCTTCATATTTTATCAATGATTTATGAAGATATAGAATTCAGTGATCTTAGGGATAGTTGATAGAATGTAGCATCGGTTTGTATATCAACTTATTTATTCGCATTTATCACTATAGATTACAGTCGAAAATCTTTTTATATCTTCGGGGAATTAAAGACCTCTGTTGATTCCATTATAGAATCTGTTTCGTAGATTATCAATGATTTATGATGCGTAGAGATAAGGAACAAGGTGTTTTCCGTTGAACAGCTGGTAGATTATAACGTCGATTTGTGTATTTGTGAAATTATTCATTTCTATTTATCGTTGTAGATGATAATAGAAATTTTTAACATTTTTAAGAATATTTATTAGCTATACTAGCTTCATTAGCAATTCATTTTAACCCTTTGCACTCGAGGGACGCCCTTCAGTCGCCATTTGATAAAATTTCGAAGTGGATATTAATTAATATATCAAATTGAAAATAATATAACGGTGTGCGAGGTATCGAAATCAAATAATTCTACGTGTCAATTATTATACTATTTCTTATTTACTGTTCAAAAAAGTACTCTTCTTTAACCAAAAAATCATCGAATGCAAAGGATTAATCCTAATATATATAAATTCCCTTCCTAATTTCCTAATCCCTTGGTCTAATTTAATTAACAAAATACTAATTTAATTTAATAATTTAATAATTATTTAATAATAATAATTTAATTTAAAAAAAACTGCGTCAACATAGATACCTAGTAACATACATACAAAAATATGCAAATAAAGTCTATGAATGTGATTTAAAAATATGTTTTTAATTGTAAACTATTTTGAGAAAATTCTGGAATTCCATATGGACACAAAGTATAGTGTTAAGTATCATTAGCGAAAACGAACCAAATTTCCAATATTTTCGAGTACTTTTAACCATTTTTTGGTTAAAGAGGGGTATGAGTTGAAAAATTTTCTTCCATAAGGCTGATGATATTTTTTGAGCAGTAAATAAGAAATCGTATAATAATTAACAGATAGAATTATTCAATTTCGATACCTCGCACACTGTTAGATTATTTTCAATTTGATATATTAACACTTTGCAATCGACAATTTTTTGACTAGAGAAAAGTAGAAAATCAAAGATTCTTTATTAAAAAACTGACGATACCTTTTTTTAGCAGTAAATAAAGAATTGTATAATAATAGAATCATAGAATTATTTGTCTTCGATACCTTGCATAGTGTTACATTACGTTAAATTTGATATATTAATTAATATCGAACTTCCAAATTTGATGAAATGGTGACTGAAGCTCACCTCTCAAGTGCAAAGGGTTAATATCGAGCTTGGAAATTTGATCAAATGGTGACCTAGAGGCACCTGTCGACGATTCTTTAGCTAAAGAAGAGCAGGAGTTCAAAGATTTTCTGCTATAAAGCTGACAATATTTTATGGAGCAGTAAATAAAAATTTGTATAATAATTA
This sequence comes from Eufriesea mexicana, assembly GCF_001483705.2. Taxonomy (NCBI): domain Eukaryota; kingdom Metazoa; phylum Arthropoda; class Insecta; order Hymenoptera; family Apidae; genus Eufriesea; species Eufriesea mexicana. The sequence goes on along the minus strand of NW_016915119.1, from coordinate 150,028 downwards.
ACACATAGAATTATTTGATTTCGATACCTCGCACACCGATACATTGTCTTAAATTTGACATATTAATTAGTATCGATCTTCGAAATTTTATCATATGGTGACTGAAGGGCACCTCTCAAGTGCAAAGGGTTAATATTTTTCTTTACCTCCAACTATGCTATTATTTTTACGTATATTACAACTCAGGTTTGAAAAATTATTTTATAGCTGCCCGTAAGTGATATCAAAATACCAGGATGGCAAGTGTACTAAATTAACATCCACGAAGGATCACGATTGTATAGGTGAATAAAGAAAAATTGGTCTTATTCATGGTGACAGGCTCCGTGACTTTTTCGTCGTTAAGGATGATAGGCGCCGTGGAAAAGATTGTAAAGTGCATGCGAAATTTGTACAGAGTAACCATAGAAACACATGTCTCGCATAAAAATATGCAAAACAGTTGCCAGTTTGCATAAGTGTATGCCTCAAGCTTCTTTATTACCATGATATTAAACGCTACACGTGGTATGAGCCGCGCTGCAAATTGAAGTTATGTCTGTACAAAAGGGAAAGAATAAAGGAACTATTAGCATATCTGATGATAATAGCATCAGTTTATAACAACTATTTGTTACCATATAAAATATTCCATTATTTCAGCCGGGGAAATATTTTCAAGAATTTTAATCGTCGAAATATTTTTAAGGACGAGTATTCAAATAAGGAATTCTAAACATATGTGCATTTATAAGGACTCATTTGCATGCAGCTTTGCTTTACGTATACAACAAAATAGACATTAATGAGATATCGACGGATAAAGGTTGCTTTAAGGTTGCTGTGATCGCGAGATAAAAACTCTGCATTTTCCTAGAAACAGTCGTTAATTATGAATTCTATTGTTCACTCGGAGAACTCTCGGAGTGTATTTTCTAGAACACGCAACTCTGTGTCTAGAAATTTTATTTGCACACAAAATCCTCCATTGTTCTTACGTAAACTGTATTGCCACCTCGTGGTCTATATATCTGTACATCGCTTCACGAATTTCACACCACGTGATTCTTCTGTCTTGCATTAGGATCGAATTTAGCTATTTTCATACTTAATCCAGTATACAATGAAGCGATCTGATCTAAGTTTTAAATTTTTCGTACTTAAATTGGACGCTTCCTAAGGTTACGAAACTCTACAAATTTTTGCATTCCTATTGTGCTGAGTTTGTTCTCTGAAAAAATATTTTGCTTCAAGAAATGAAGCTTAAAAATAGATAAACTTTGCTGACTGTAATTAAATTATGTCAAATAAACTATATCAAAACTATGTCAACGATATAAGAAATAGAAAATTCATTCTGAATCTGCTTCTTTTTATATTCTTATGACTATAGTGTGCAGTGTACAGGAAATTCTTCAAAGAATACTGTTGAATTGAATTAATTGAATTTTTCAGTCAAATTCTATTGAATTGTAATGGCTATATTAATTCAATAAAATTTTTCTCTCTTATTTATGTAAAAAAATTAGCTCACCACGATATTAGTCGAAAATGTCAATATAATTGAATTTTTCAATCAAATTCTATTAATTTGTAATGGCTATAACAATTCAATAGGATTTTCTTCTCTTATTTATGTAAAAAAATTGCTGATGTGATATTTTTTCCTTATTCATACATTTTTCTTTTTTCTTTTTTTTTTTTTTGTTTCTTGCCTCAGAGAAAATTTCGAATGACAAAAATACGAATTTTGAAAAATAGAAACATTTTTGCATTTTGTGGGATTTCAAGTATTCGACATTTCAAGAAAGTTATCCTAATTTTATAGGTATGAAAAGAAGAAGAATAATTACTCAAATTGCAGTAATCTACTACATGGACTCAATTCACGATATACATTGTCTCGTCCGTACCAAACTTTTTAAAAGCTGCTTAATCTTCAGACACCTTACACTAGAAAGCAAAGTGTTTCATGCTAACTGCTTAGAACCTTGCCAGCGGCCATTTTGAGAACATATAATTTTCTACGTTATATGCATATCTTCAACAACAGTTACAGTTAAATATTCTCCTTTGAATCACATTCCATAATTATTATCATTAGCTTCTCTATAAATTAAACGATTACTGTCAAAGTAATAGATGAACTATGGAAGTGAAAAAAATAAATAATTAATTGCACCATGCATCATAATCAGAGTTGTATTTGAAATGTCATACATTGTGGAATAATATCGAATTACAAAGGAATAATCATTTTAAATAGTAACAAAGAGAATTTATTCGAATGAAATTTTAATAAAACAATCATTTTTACTTAAACTTTGCCACACACCATAATACAGTCACCAAGCAGTAACCCTTTGCACTCTGAAAATTTCTTGATTCGATTCAACGGCGACTATAACACACTTTCACTTTTGAAGCCAAAGCTTTTGTTTCGCAAAGAATAAAATTACAGATGTGGTATACGATAATCATATTTTCCCATTTTTATTCGTGAAAACGAAACCTAACAATACGCTGTAAATTATCATTGACTCCATAATGGCACTAATGGAATGCAAAAAGGAAAATGCAATAAGCAAAGCTGCAAAATTATGAATCACATCGATTTCAATAAAATTCCATTACGTATATACGAGAAATGCAATAACAATTATAACCATAATAAATAAATAATATATTATAAAATATGAGCCATTTACAAGGATACCGAAATAATTTCAATAAAATTCCATTACATGTCTATAAAAAGCATAATCGCAAGTATAATCGTAATTATCAATAATACATTCCAAATTTTAAGCCATTTACAAGGATATAAAATATAAAATAATTTCGGTAAAACCTCGATATATAGCTACAAAAAATTAAATCGTTATTATCAATAAATACATTACTAAATTATAAGCCATTTACAAAAATGTAAAATACAAAATAATTTCGGTAAAACCTCAAAGTGTATTAAAAGAAAAAAAATTAAATCGTAATTATAAATAATATATTAAAAGACAAAAAGAAAGAGAAAAAAAATATATATAAAATTTAAATTTAACATTTAAAAAATTACACAACTTAAAATTCATAAAATTTTCAAATCCAAAAAGGAAGAGAAAACCAAATCGGAAGCGTGGACAATCAGCTCGATCGAGTACGGATCGGCGAACACCGGTCGAAACGTACAACCTAATTACGTATGTTCGCTCGGCGAGCGGATCGTTCGCATGCACGACGAATACAGAGAGTCGTGCCGCATGCAAAAAGTTTCGTATTCATTGAACGGCAGCGTTTCGAGATCGGGCCGGCTATACCTGTTTGTTTCGTTTGCTGTACCGTTGCCCGCGGTACCCTCAATTAAACGCCACAGCCTAATAGCTCGAATCGTTATTAATATACGGCGACGTGCATCCAAGTTTTCCCGCCATTTTCCTCACGTTTTGCCCTGCGCGCCGTCGCGGTTTACCGGGCAGCATGGACGGCTTATTAACGAATAAATTATGTCATAACGGTCTGATCGGTGTCCGTTGTGTAAATGGTGATAGACGGGGAGTCTTTGTGCACTCTTCTGGCGAGTTACGCGCCGCTCCACAAAGTGCGGTTATGTTAATTAGATACGGGAAACGTAGTAATAACGCGACAGGTAATCCGAGCAATTATAACTAGTACGGTCTTGAGTTTCCTTTTGTAGCTCACGTGAGTGAGAAAGCGGTAATTTTGTGCGAAACGATATTTGTAGTGTTATAATGGATTGGATTTCTTGGGAACCCTTTAACCTTTTGTAAAAGAAAATTGCTTCGAATCAAATAATGTAAGTGTTGGAACTAATTGCATCATTCAAATATTTAACCTAAAATGTTATTGCAAGCCTGTTATTAATAAACTTTATGTCTGAGTAATTTTTTCTATATGATTGATCTTCGTTACTGTTTATCTGTGATTTTTTTGTGCATTCTTAGAGAAATACTGGAAGCATTTACTAGTATTATAATATTTCTCAAGAAAGAATGGTAGACGTAAGAGATTAATTACATAAAATAGTATGGAATTTTGCTTTAGATTTAAAATCTTGTTTTAATTGGAAAGAATTGCTACAAAATGCAAACATTTAAATGATTTTGTTTTGAACAATATAAGTAAGAAGTAACGAGCTCTAGCTTTGTTTTAAATTTGAAGTTTTGTTATAATTGGGAAGAATTACTAGAAAATGCAGTGTGAATCTATTTTGAACGATCAAGGAAAGAATAATAAAGATTGTAAATGTTCAAGTCATTTTTATATTAAACAGTGGAAAAACTTTGTTTTTCATGTTTTGAAAGTTCAGTTGTGCCTCTTTAAAACTTATAATATAAAAGAGAATATTAAATATCAACAAACTTATATGAATTTTTGAACATGCAAAATGTTGAATACACTACGGCGTAAAACTGCATTTTAAATAGAATTAAATGTACAAGTAATGATTTAATGAGATGCAGATTATAATGAATTTCATTTAAAGATGATTTAATATCTACTTTCTTACAAAAATACATGATTAACAACGAGACATCATATTTCTTTGAACTAAGATAGTAACCTGATGACAATGACCATTACCTTCAGGAAAAGTTTGATTTATGAATTTTTATCGTACTAGAAAATTTCTCAAGTGTATCAAATGGAAACATGTATAAACACAATACAATTAAGAGGGACTCGTTCACTTTAAAATTAGCTGCTTTATATAAACTTCACAACCATAATTGCAGTTAAAATAAAATTTAAAAATGTAGTGGAATATACGTAGCAAAATAAAGACAATCTTAAAGAACAAAAGAAATATTTAGTATAAAGAATATGACCTCTGCGTATTTCTTGTTGATATAATTAAATGGGGATAATTACTTCTACTCAAACACCAATTTATTACATCCTTGAACAATTCAAAAGAGTCGAAAAATATGTGATACACAAATTACATAGAAAATCCAAATAAAAAAACTCGTTCATCGGCAAATAAGAAGCTTAAACACCATGTTTAATATCTGGAATTATACTTCCATATTTTAGACGATTCCCTTACACCGCGTTACACGAGCAAAATGCGATCCGCGTAATGGCGCCATTAAAACGAACGATTTACTCACTGCTCTGTCATGATCGTTATTATTATATATCCAAGGCTTCTCTTCGCTCCATCAAGCTTAACGTTACCAGGTTACTTTTATCCCCAGACTTCAACGTAGTTCGCGTGTAATTACGATAAAATTCGTGGCATGAGGAATTAACGATACGTGACACATAATTTACATTAATACCCGAAGATGGTTACGGTGCACGCTTTTTGTCCACGATGTCTCGGTACGTTCGCGCTCGCGACACGCCATTACTCAGTTGGCTTATTAAGCGTCGCGTGACACTCGATTTAAACGCCTTACGCCGGGTTTCCATGCTAACCAGAGTCGCTGCTCAATCTTATTTTTCCGTCGAATTAACGCCTCGGCGTTCTCGAGATACGCATTCCACGTATCGGCCGATTCTCCGACATTTTTAACGCGCGGCCCAGCATAAAATCACGTAATTCGCTTGTTAAGTGGGAACGCGTGCACGCTACTTACCCGCCCTCTCGCGGCGCATGCGTGTCCATGCGCACCCACCCAAATCCGATCGCCTACATTCGTCGCCGCTAGAGCACGAAGCGTCGAAGAAAAGTCTCGTCGCGTTCGCGATGCACGATACCCGCTCTTAATTAACCATATTTCCAGTACGACGCTAGTCGTAAGAGTGGCGTGCGCGGTTTGACAAATGCGTTCTGAAACGCGAGTTTTGCCGTTGCACGAGCGGCGAGGGCACAATGCGCGTAAACGAGCACAGTTTAAGAAACGTAAAGCAATGAATTTCATACGGCTAATAGAGTAGAGCGGCCGCGATCCTTTAATTAAATCCATTTACGAGCCGCGTTAACCGAAGCCGGCCCCGGCTCAATGTCGGAGCAACGAGTCGGCCATAATTCATTTGTCAGATTCGCGGACAGAACGACGCGTTGCGGGACGCAAAGCCGGATCCATGCGTTCGGCGTTCGACAACCAACAAATAACGAATATTCGTCATTCGACCAGAGACTTTGTACGTGAAGTGTCGTTCGTGAACTGAGTCTCGATGAGTGCGGTAGCCTATATCAGTATGAAGAAATCGGAATGAGAGAAAACTCGGAGCTAATAGAAATGAGAAGATTATGTCATGAATTTTGACTGCAGAAATTGATCACCTATATTTTAATCAGGATTTCGGATAACTGTAAGAGATAAAAATTGGAATTGGTTATATCATTTTGTTTCTATTTGAAATCTCAGAGTTGATATTCATATTCTTTTATTTTGTCAATGTTCAATATTTTAAAAATCGAAAAGTAAATGCTAAGCATAGAATTTTTTAATGCAACTTGGTCACACTTGATCATTTGTATATAATTGAGGAATGCTTTGGAAGGAATGGCATGTCTGCCAAAATTGTGTTTCGAGATATTCAAAGGAAAAATTTTTCATTTGCATAATCATAATATTGATGAGAAACTTATGCAATTGATATTGCATAAACTTCATCAGTAACATAGAATAAGACTATAATATAGAATAGGCTATATATGCTCTTTTAAAGTGATTAGGACGTTCCTGTCTTCTTAATTTGAGGTTAGGGTATTCTGATAAATATGATATTACGTTTTTGATGAATTACTGCGACGCGTTATATCCAAAACGTTTAAAATATTTTGAGACCGAGAATTTTATTAAATATTATTTTTATTATCTCAGTTTTATTACCGTTATAAAACGGTTGCACGATTGAAACACTTTGGGATCAAGAATTTTATTCGGTATTATTTTTACTATCTCGTAGCTTTGTTACCGTTACAGTAAGAGTCGTAGGTCATAGTTCTCACGTTACTTAACAGCTCTTATATACACTTCTCAATAGAAACATAGAAATTAAGAATTAAAATATATATTTCTTCATTCGTACAAACTTTCTAGACTGAAGCTCGAGATATTTGAACGATAAACCATCGCTATTATTTCCTCGTGCTAATTTTTCTTCTTCCTCCAATCGCCAAAATTATTATAAACAGAGCAGTCGGTTCCAGTATAATGATATGTTAATTAAATACGACAGTACAGCGACGTTCGAAAATCTTTTTAGTACGAATATATACGATTAACATGCGTCTTCCGAGTCAGGGGACGTTATACGAGGTTAAAAGGTAATGGTTATTATTGGTTAATTTATTTGACTTCTTACACCCTGATATTTGCGAGCTAGCAGATTAGGTGCTACTTTTTGAAGCTGTCACTCGTGAAACGACGTACGCCAAATAATTTATCTGACGTTAAATAAGAACGCTGTATACAGACATGCGAGAAATTCGACGAACGCGGCGAGTGTGAAACAGGCTTAATGCGAACTTGTTAGCCGCGATACCGAATTATTCGGTTTCTCATGAACCGAATCTCATCGACCTTAATTAGTTCTACTGTCTTAGTTTGATCATCGTTCGAGTTAATTATTATTGTTATTATAGCCGTATGCCTGACAATGATTGATTTGCGAGTAGTGCAGTTGCGAGTCGGTGCTAATTTCTTCGTATAACACGAGTATGATTATGCATGAGCATAATTTAATCTACGCAAAAGTTCTTTTTTCATGTAAATATAATATACGAGCAAGTAATTGCTTTTCGTCTGTGCGTCGTAAGTTGCTTCTTCGACTGTTTTGTACGATTATACGTTCTTTTACAGTATGGAGCAATAACAAAGGAGTAAATAATGCCTCAACTACACGTGACCCTCGTGTAACGCGAATATTACGTTTCAGATGAACGTCACGTTATGCGAGGTTCAGATTACACGCAAAAAGAATTAGGGTTATTTCCCAGAAATGATTTTTTTCGAGAAAAGTTCTGTATACTTGGAAAATTTCATATGTATATATGTGTATAAAAATTCTGTTATGATATATGAATTAAAGAATATAAAAATGTGATATACATATATGCATAAGAAGTAAAGAATACGTATACAGGTAACCTTCCTATAACACTGTTGTGTGAAACCGTGTTGTATGAGACCCAGACGCAGTGCAAAAAGGGAGGTTACGTTGCGAAAACTTACTAGAAACAATTACCTTCCTATAACACTGTTGTGTGAAACCGTGTTGTATGAGACCCAGACGCAGTGCAAAAAGGGGGGTTACGTTGCGAAAACTTACTAGAAACAAATTTTTTTTTAATTCTACATAAACAACTTAATTTTTATTAAAAATATAATTGTGTGTACAACACAGAACAAAAAAGAAACAAAAATATTATTTTCATTTAATGCAACTTTAATTTAATAAATTTCTTCGTCGCCCCTCCTTATGTAGAAGTACAGTGCTGTACAAAGGTTTTTGCAATTTTCTTATTGTGTTAGATCGAAACCGTGTTATAGGAGGGTTCCCATAATTTATGAATCGTGCTATAGTGAATCCGTATTATAGGATGCCGTGTTGTAGGAGGGCTACCTGTATATATTTATTTTATTACATTCCAACGACTTGTACACATAAAAATATGTCACAGTATGTGTCACAAATAGTTAATGAAATTAAAGATAGCACGTAAAGTAATTTTTATCCATTAGATAATTATATTTACATGTAAATTTATATCCATACGACGTGCAAAGACGCCATCTTATGTAAGAATTGAATAGAATGTATGAATTGAATTATATGGAATTATACGAAACTTGCCTGTAGTTCATAGCATAAAATTAATTCTGTTTACTAACGAACTTTGAATGGCAAGATAAATTTTTCACCTTCGGATGCTGAAAGATAAGCATCTGTGAAGGATTCCAAAAAAAGTTTCTAGTCTAGATTAATTACCACGAATGACGAATACTTATAAAAATTCAGGCAAAAGTGACTCTGACAGAGAAGAGAGAAGAAAAATATGCCAGAAAAATGTAGAACGCGATGCTGAATTTCATTTGGTTCTGAAATATTCGGTTTCCCCTAAAGGTTGATATCTAGTTACTATCTAGTAAAATGGAATTCCTGCTCGTATATCTTACGGCGAATATTTGAATAAACGGGGCGCGATTCCTTGCGGTTAAACTTCGCGAAAACTATTAAGGGATTAAGCAACGTGTATTTTCTTGCGGTGTACACGCGCAATTGCTCGATGCCGCGATTTATCGTGCCGCTCTGAAAACTGGCGCGAAACGAGTCGGCACGATCAACACATCGCGTAAAATAGCGCTCTCGAGTGAAATATGTACCCTCGGGTGATTGCGCCTCCGACAATTTATTCTCGCCTCGATAATAACAGTGAAACATAAAATGGCGATACAATTTACTCTCCAGTACGAAATAGACACTTCTCGCTTTTTTCTTTCCGGGAGGATCGCTGTGAAATTCAATTGAAAAATAACACTCAGCCGATTTGCAAAAAATTTTCTAATTTTATCGCGAAATCTTTATTTTATTTCGTAGGTTAGGTTAGGTTAGGTTAGTATGCTATTAAATGTTTTTAAATAGATTTATAAATATAATGGGTTAACGACGTGAGTCGTGAAAATAAATTTTGCAAATATGTTAATAATATATTGTAATAATATATGTGGATAATATATATCGTAATAATATATATATGATGATACGTAGGTATATTATTATAATATATATCGTAATAATATGTGCGAATAATATTTCATAACGGAGAAGGTATGTTATTGAGGTTATGGTAGATGAGATAGATAACACGAGTTATTATGCACAAAATTAGGTCTTTAATAACGAAATACGTACACAGGATAGAAGTAAGGAAATAAAATAAATTTTTCTTAATACCAATTTTAGAAAATACTTAATCGTGAAACAAAGGATATATCCCTATACATCTCTAGGGTTTTCCATCGACATATGTTAGAACTGAAACTGCCAAAGGAGTCAATCTATTTTGTTCCAAATATTTTATTTTTCCAGTTACTGGTAATATGCATCTCTTAGCATTATTAACATTAATCCATATTCATATAAGAATGTAATTACATATACACTTCAGTTACTTTAGATACACATTACAGGTGGGCAGTTTTAGTATCGATAACATGCAATCAATAATATATTTCTCAATTATAAATATGTAAAATAAAATATATATTATATATTTATAGTAAATATATAGTATCCTTATAGTAAATATATAGTATCCTTATAGTAAATATATAGTATCCTTATAGTAAATATATAGTATCCTTATAGTAAATATATAGTATCCTTATAGTAAATATATAGTATCCTTATAGTAAATATATAGTATCCTTATAGTAAATATATAGTATCCTTATAGTAAATATATAGTATCCTTATAGTAAATATATAGTATCCTTATAGTAAATATATAGTATCCTTATAGTAAATATATAGTATCCTTATAGTAAATATATAGTATCCTTATAGTAAATATATAGTATCCTTATAGTAAATATATAGTATCCTTATAGTAAATATATAGTATCCTTATAGTAAATATATAGTATCCTTATAGTAAATATATAGTATCCTTATAGTAAATATATAGTATCCTTATAGTAAATATATAGTATCCTTATAGTAAATATATAGTATCCTTATAGTAAATATATAGTATCCTTATAGTAAATATATAGTATCCTTATAGTAAATATATAGTATCCTTATAGTAAATATATAGTATCCTTATAGTAAATATATAGTATCCTTATAGTAAATATATAGTATCCTTATAGTAAATATATAGTATCCTTATAGTAAATATATAGTATCCTTATAGTAAATATATAGTATCCTTATAGTAAATATATAGTATCCTTATAGTAAATATATAGTATCCTTATAGTAAATATATAGTATATTTATAGTAAATAAAATTTATTAATTTTCTATATATATAAAATAAATAAAATGAACGTTAATAACAAAAGGAAATATTGGCACACGTTAATAGTACATCAATAATACGTTGCATTACGATACATGAGAAATTTATGATTATAAATATACTGGCGGCATGCCGATCAATTTATAAATATTTAAAATATCCCGGCTTTAAAAGGTTCGAAATCTTCTACCTTCGGAATGCTCGGCGAAGTAACGATATTTCACGTCCTTTATATTTACGACGAGCCCGTTGGGTTTCGATCGATCGAAAATCGAGGATCAACGAAAGTTTATGTTATAGTCCCCGTGCATCGCGTTCGCGTATCGTGCAGTGTTCCTGAATTTATAATCCGCCTTTTGTGACTCTTATCCAGAATCTCCGTGACGACAATGCTCGAAGGTCGATTACTCGAGAACATTCAATTACGCCGCAACGCGGCGCGGCGTACCACTTCCACGAGATCAACATCGGGCTCCGCCATACTTTCGATAAGCGTTCTTGAAGCACCGCCGTTCGATTCTTTCACACTTCTAAATCTTACGGACGTTGCCGTTAAATTTACGGTTCGACGGTAATTAAGTTGGAAAGTGCGAAGCTTTGACCGTTTAAACCGAGTCGAAAGGCCCGAGGAGAAAGTCGAGTGTTGGATAAATATTTCAATCGGCGAAGTCGCTTGGAAATTAACGCAAATCGGTGCATTTTAACCTCTCGATGGAACCAGGCTGCAGTACGGGACAAAATGGCAGCACATCCCAGGATTTTTAATGTTTCTAGTGCATATGCATATTAATACCTGTAGCTATAATATATCAAGTCATTGACCATTTTGGAATTGTATTATAATTTATATGAGCAGTGAATAGTTTAATCCAAAGGTTATGGTACTGTGTAGACGGCTATATTCAATACCTCTTTGTCAACTAGCAGTATAGATATTATATGACTAGTCATAAAGTAGCCTTTTCTTGATGACGTGAGAAGAGATTACCCATAGTTCCTATTTTCTTATACAGATTGCAAGTTTTTAAGTTTCACGTTAATCTATGCATAATTAAAGTCTAGTCGATCTGACTTTGCTAGGGATGAGATAGTTGGAAGGTCAGAAGAAGGTCAAATAGGTACAATAAACTGTATGACGAGGTTAAAGTACTTCTTACATTCTTACCAAAATGTAGGAGTTGAAGAATTTGCTTATATTTTGAGCAAAAGTTGTTTATTATAACTTATTTACTATAAAAATAGTTTATTATACTTATTTATAGTAGCTATATTATAAACCTTTGTGCAAAATTTGAAATCGTTTTATTTGTGATGAAAGTTGATGCATAATATTTTTTGGATAACTGTAATAATTTTAATATTCGATGGTTTAATTATTGCAATCGTTTTAGTAGTTTAATGATGGTCACAATAATTTATACACTATCGTATTTCTTTTCCTTCTCACTTGTTAACAAATTTTTATATGTCTAGAATAGTTGAGTAATAATTATATTTAGGTTAATACATTACGAATTCGCGTTATAGAGAATCTTTCTCGTATAATACGAATAATTTGAAGAAATTGGGACAGTCTTTTTAAAAATAAATGGCATAAATGTATATTATTGAAACAAATATACATTATAAATGATATATGATCAAACAAAACTATTTATTTCATATAAATGCAACAAATTATGTTGTAACATGGTATAGTTATAACGAGCAACATCCTTATAGCATCGATGCTCACAATTAGTCACTGTCTGCATTTCATTATATAGCGTGTTGCACATATGAGGAAAGTGGGAAGTGAAAAATATGGTATGACTCAAAATATTCTCTTTATTCGTATTTCTACAAATACAGCAAAATTTTTTGATACTTTTTATATTACATTATCCAAACTTTCTTGAGATATATCGAGATTTGGCAATCTCGATAACTCATAACGCGAGGAAAATAACTAAAACCTTCGACTTGTACAGAAATGGTAGAATTACCGAAGTTCAACTGTATTTGCATGTTCGAGATAAGTCACACATACTATAGAGTGGAGTGAAACAATTCCAGTAGCAGCTGACGGCGAGCCCATTAGTCGCCGCCATGTTGCTCAAGGATTATTTATAACTCTGAAATTTTATTCAGCGATTCTGTTACCTTTAGCACCTCGGTATCTGTTCGCTGTAATTACCTGCTTATCACGTGCAAAACGATCGAAACGATGGCGGAAAAGCTGTTAATTATTCGGATTGCTTCTCCCCCGTGGCTAGGTCGGACGTGAAGTTTTTCAATCGAGACCAACCAGACACGGTTCACGGGACGAAATAAATTATTCAAGTATGTAGTTCGACATTTACCTGCTTAGCAAATCCTATTAAACCTTTTTCTCAGCGATACGTGAAGCTTCGACTGGCTTTTGTTGTCTGGAAATGGAACGGTTGCGCAAAGAGAAAGGCGCCGCACGATGCCTCCTTGAATAAAGGAAAAGAAACTCTGTCTAATCTTTTATACAGGTTCTGCCGGTCGGTTAACTGCCTTTGGAATTATTTTAGACAGTCGTGGCTGGCTCGCGATTGGAAATTGAAACGTTCCGCGTTTTCGAACGATAATAAGACCTCTGTCGTGTGAAAATTCAACTAACTAAGTGCATATTGAAATCGATGGTTCGTTTGCAAACTTCGTTGAGATTCTCATTCGATATTGATCTATGGTGGGAAATTTTCCTGTGATTCGTTTCTTTCGCAATTCGACCAACAGGGTTGCATTCAGTGTAACACGTGATTAGATTATACTCTACAATTTGTTTATAGTACGTACAATAATTGTATAAATATTGCAATTAAACGTGTCATTTTTAGTTAATTATTCTTCTAAATAATTGAGAAACTCTTTGGTAAATGTAAATTCCTGTTTTCTCGAAATTTTTTATTGGCTTTGTGTATTAGGGAAATTTGGATTTCTAACGTTGAACATAGTTTACTTGTTATATGAAATTTGAAAATTTTAAACAAATTTAATATTTATTTATTATAATAAAAATTAATTTATTTTAATTCAATTTCGTTCTGAAATTTTCGCATGTTGATCTTTTAATTTAAGAAATTGTTTCAGTAGCAATATTTTCAACGAAATATATTATAAATCTGCTATGGTAGTACAAAACGTAGTAAAACTTAAATAGAATAATGCAAAATACAATGCGAATTAAATAGAATGCAGTATAATAATGCAAAATACACGTGTACATTTCCTGTACAAATAGTCTCTTTTATATTAAATTCCAGTACAATTTCCGTGCAATTAACCCAACGATATTACACAACAGCAAGTCATAACCAAGTTTCTCTCTATTTAACAACAAAGTATCGAATACGTACAGTAACTTTGCGAAACTCTAAATTACCAAACCATTATCGCTCTTTAAAAACGCCGAGCAAAAGTCGCAGAGCCAAAAAATATACAACCGTTCCGTCAATATGAACTAAGCATACATACCAATACGTCTGCCACATACATAGAACAAAAAGAAATTCGGCGCAAATAGGAGCTCTCGGTTCTCACCTAGCCACTTTCACCCTGTCAACATTTCAATCGCCGTATTGCGCAAGCGCGAGCGCGAAGAACCGTAACTCATAACATCCTTCGCAACGAGCATTGGTATAGTTGAACGACTTCGGTCAAAGTCGCCTGGAATGGGCCGAAGGACCGTTCCAAACAATCAACGGTCGAGATACTCCACACCGTGGCTTGAAAAAGAACCAAACAGGCGAACAAGGAACAAACAAGCGACCAAAATTAGAGAAGTTCGCGAGACGGTGAAGAAAGACGCAAAAACGGCACCGTCTTGTGGAACAACAAAGACGGAGATAGCGGAATAAAAAGCAGCACAACGATCGATGGAACCACAGACAAGGAGGCACGATCCGTACCATAGAAAGAGTAAAACGAAGACGGGTGGTGGAAAAAAGAGAGCGATCGAGAGACCAGAGATGATGCTGTAGAATAGCGGGACGTGGAGCAGGGGAGGAAAGAGGAAAAAAACGGGCGTAGAGAGAGAGAAGCACAAGGAGAAGAATAGAGAAAGGACGTCGGAGATTGTCCTTCTCTCGCGTGGAGAAGGGGCTGGCATCTCCAAGGTCGGCCACTCCGGGTTTTCCAAATCGCGGTCCCACTTGACGAGACGACTTCCTAACTCCGTCTCGCTTCCTCCGACGGCCGGTACGCGGCGCTGAGAGTGAGACGGATGATGCGCGGGGAGAGTTGCGCGCTGGCAGAAAAAGAAGAGGCAGAAAGGGAACCGCGGGCGTGCCGACGTAACCGTGGACGAAAAGGAAGGGAAAAAAAGCGGCTGCTTGATGTACAGGGTGAGTCAAAAAGAGTGACTAGCTCACCTGCGATCACGTTTCACCTTTTTTACCGCGAAACTCGACGGTTCTGACGACACTGAGGCACGAGCTCGCCACGCTAGCTGGCGCAGGGGATTCTGGGAGCGCGACAGCGGCGCCACCACCGGCTTCGTGGCTCGGCCCGCGCGTCAAATTGAAACACACTCGACGGCGTGCATATTAATGTCAATACGACGCGAGCTGACGGACGTCGATACGGATATTGAACGTAAAAACGTGATAGTCGCGAATCGACGGAATACGTAATGTTTCCGTGACTGATCGTATCGGGGTTGAGTGCCGAAGGTGAATTTAATCATCGTGTTTTATGGGTGTTAATATTAATGTTTAACAAGGGATCCGAGTTGGGTGGAACGGGCGTTATCTCGACCAAGTATCGCTGTTGGGTATGAAAATGTCGCGTGGTAAAAAATTCATTTTAATCTTTCGCATATCTTATTGTATCTCGGGAAAGTTTAGGTGAGGTTGATTAATCGCTGCTTTTCATTGACAAATTTTTTTTTAGGCGGGAGAAGGGGAAGGGAGGGTGATCTCGATTATTAAATCGTGGAATTTTCTCGTGGATATCTCAGTGTTCTACTTCAAATTACGACGACCTGTTTTATGAATCTAAATATAAAATAGTATTGATAGATAATGATAATTAAATTCTTATGCTGAAAATAAGTAAGTATATATAATTATGTCGTTATTTGGAATTTGTTTAAATAAAATGTTTTCAGTGATTAAGAAACTAGTCATGTTGTTTGGTTCTAGTGTTAATTTAAAGATTGTGGTGACGATTAACGTTTTCATTTTGGAAAATATTTGAATTATGTATTGTATGAAAATATTACGTGTTTTCGAGTAATTCTGCATATATTATATGCAAATCCTGTGAAGAGAAATTATCCTCATTTCCGTAAATGAAATGTTCATTGCTTATTGATTAGAAACCCTGTAAACGTCGACTTTAAGATTAGTTCAATTGCTAATTAATCCTGCAGCATAAAATTAGAACCAAAGAAGTTTCCCATACAAGTGCCATTGAACCTCATTCGAGTCTACATATACGTCCACATACGCAATAATATATAGGGAAAAAAGTATATGTCGTCACTAAATGAAGAATAAAAATTATTCGTCTCCTTAATATCAAATGACACCACCGATGTGACATTGACAAAATTTAACGTAGATATATTCATGTCAGGATATCCTATTTGTTCTCATGGTGACAGATTATGCTACCATTTATCTGACCTCGCAGTAACTGCTTGTAAAAGCCTACAAAATATCAAGTTAACCTGATATTTCTAAATCAGTGTCTGTTTTCTTGTTACATGTGATTATAATCGGCAACAGAATATTTTTTAAAATACTATATAAAGTATTACATAAAGTATTAAAGTATACTATAAAGAAAAGAGAACGCATAAATATTTTAAAACCCCAAAAAGATGTGAAAGGTGTTCAAATCATAACCTATGGTTCTTAGAACACAAGAAGATAGTAACTATTATACTATTATAATAACTATTCTAAGAAAAAATTTGAAACAGTGTCTTTCCCACCAGAGACAAAATTTTTCAAACAATATTTTGTCTAAAATATTTTTTCGTATCCTTCGTCCTCCTCGAGATATTTTCCCCGATAGATTGATACGAGACACCCTGTATATCCAGTAGATCAGACGAAAGGATACGACAGATCGGAGGAGGTGCATAAAAAATTATTTTCGAAATTATAATGAGAACACGATGTCTGAGATACACCTGTAGCCCAGAGGGGTATTACGAAGGTTAAACAAATTAAATCTGTACCACCGCTCTGAAGTTCATCGATCGACCGACCGATCGAAGCGCCATCGAGGCGAACCCAGGAAGATTAATATCGCCATCCGGCAGGGATACGTCACTAATAACACAGCACGCGGCGAACCGAGAAAAAAATCCTGTCGACTAGGAATAGCAGTCATTTCTCGAATACCGGAACACCCGTGGACCATTCTTCTTTTCCCTCTTCCTCTCCCAACAATCAACGATCGTTTAGCAAGCGCGCTCGTTCGATGTGTATCGATCGTATCGATCGCTCTACGCCTGGGTCCATGGCTTTTTTCTGCCGCGCACGTGGGTGATCGGCATTCTTCCGGGTAGTTAATTTAAAAGCGGAGCGAGGTTTAATCTTATCGTAAACAACGATTTCTGTTCCTATATCCGGAAGTCAGAGGGCGCCGAATCGATGCGTTCGACGAATACTTCCCCTCCCCCCCCTCTTTTTCAACCGATTTTTTCGTTTTATTTTTCTGAATGTTTCTTTTTCTCTTTCGATTGTACTCTTTTATTCTTTTGACTCTTATTGTTACTCTTTCGGACGAATGGATTAATACAGGAAGCAAAAAGACGGTAGTTAGTGGGTGTAAAATTGGCACGTTCAATGGCAAATATTTTTCTTTCCTTTTTTTCTATACCGATCTTTTTATTTCTTTTGTTCGAGTTGCTTTACTGGTTAGGCTATACGGAAGAATGGACGAATGAAACAGTAGAGAGGAAAAAAGTAAGCGAGCATGAAATTGGAGCTTTCAGTGGCAAATATGTTTTTTTTTCTTTCTTTTCTTTCAGCTGATGTTTTTACTCTCTTTGTTCGAATTGGTCTATTTATGAGGTTTTATAGGAGAATGGATTCGTGGAAAAATAGGGGAAGAAAAAAAGAATGTTAGAGAATGTGACATTGATTACTTGTTTTCTTTCCTTTTATGCCGATTTTTTATTTTTTTGAATTTTTTGGTTTAAATCGTATAGACGAAACTATATCGATGAATAGATTCGATCGATGATCGATGAAAGAAGACAGAGAGAAGGAAGCTAAAATCCCCCAAATGGACGCGTTCAATCTGACAAATATTTTTCTTTTTGTATTTTCTGTGCCAATGTTTTAATTTTTTTCTTTTCCGTTTCCTATCCTGCTTTGCATGCGATATGTTCTACCACCTGTATTACACAAAAGAATGGACTGGTACAGTGGCAGAGTGGAGGGAGAAAGAAGTAACCGATCAGGCGGAACTATTTTCAAGAATTATATTTATATTTGTTCACGTGGAAAAGAACCGTGTATCACGTTGGTGAACGCAAATAAAAACTCGTCGATCGTATCAGCAACGTGGCTCGTGATTCTTTAACAATCGATATACGACTCATGACTTCATGAGACGGTTTTTCCCGATACGAATCTTTATTCGCTGATTTTCTTATTTAGAGATCGTTGCGATCGATACGTATCTCGAACTTAGCCGCGATTTACAGTCGGCCACGATCGACCAACTACGCGGTACAAAGTGCTGCTCCATTTAAGAAAATTAATGGTCGTATCGTTTATTTATATTCGCCTGAGCAAGTTGCAGCACGGTGTTCAAAGTAGCTTTTATTCGACGAGTTGCTAGAAGGAAATGAGGGAGGTTCGTGGGTGCGCGAAGACGCCATCATGGAAGATCACGTGGTTCGCGCGAAATTTGAACGAGTCGAAAGGATACTAGGGTTTAGGTGAGTTTGTCATTATTTCGGGAACATTAATCGTGAAATATATATTTTATTGTAATTGTTAATTGTATTAACTGACACTTCCTTGATTTTTAATTATTATTATTGATGAATTAATGCCTTTGCATTATGGATTTAAATAAATAATCTTGTTCTCTATTCGTAAGTGTGAAAAGGTTAGGATAATCAACTTTCCTTTATTTGTTATATTTAAAACAAATTCCTATATCTTATCTTATGTAGCTAAATCGGGAAATGTGCAATAGATATATTAATATTGACAAATATATAAAAATAAATATCACCAGTATTAATAATAAGAATTATTATATTTTGTAAAGATTAAGTATTATTATTATATACATTGCAGTCAGGTCCTCTATTAGAAATTATTTAGATAAATATACTGTATTTAGGTCTCAAAAATTCAAGTATTAGGAACTACCTACCATTTGTGAAAAACATTGTCCTAAATGTCTACATAACCTAAGAATCCTTGGAGCTTCTAAATTTTCAGATCCCACTATTCCACTAAAACTAATTATAATACACACTCACTCATTCTCCCACAAATTTGTACATTTCATTCATAGTAACTTAAGAAACACGTTACATAATCTCTACATCACACCCATAATAATGCAGACACCATTTTTATCAATCTCTATAACATCACATTCACAACAAATCACATACTACTTTTACCATTCTCTACAATATCAGATCAATAATTATCTTATTAAATATTAATCTTTACAATATCACACTCACAATAACTCATGCAGTAATATCATCAACATTTGCAACACCACATCCATGATAATCTATGCACAACTTCTACCAATTTCAATAACATCATATCTACAATAACTCGTTTACCATTTTTATCATTCTCTACATCATACCTATAATAATCCATGTGCCACTCTTATTAATCTCTACAATGCCACATTCACAATAACCTACGCACAACTTCTATTAATCTCTCCAACATCATATCTACAGTAACTAGTGTACCACTTTTACCATTCTCCACAAGATCACACCCACAGTAATCCATGCACCATTCTTATCAATTTCTACAATGTTACATCTACAATAACCTATGCATGACTTCTATCAATTTCTTCAATATCATATCCACAATAACTCGTGTACCATTTTTAGAATTCTTTATAACATCATATCCACAATAATACATGCACCACTCTCATCAATCTCTACAATGTCACATTCACAATAACCTATGCACAACTTCTATCAATCTCTTCAACATCATACCTCTACTAACTCGTGCAGCATTTTTATCATTCCCTGCAACATCATACCCATAATAATCCACACACCGCTTCCCCTAAACTCTATAACATCACACTCGCAATAATCCACACACCGTTTCTACTAAATTCTACATCACATGCAATTGGATCATAACCTATGAACCACTTTTCTTAATCTCTGCAACATTATACCCACAATAACCCATGCACACTTTTAACCAATCTTGAACAACTCTCAAAGACGTCTCCCTGCACATTCGATTACCAGTACATAACAATTCCTCCCAGATATATTACACCAACGACTGTTCATTCCACTCGTAACGTTTCTCAGCCCCTTTTCCCGTGATCTCTCGCATTCCTCAGCGATCGGTTCGATTGCCGAACGAGCGAGGAGGCTCCGGGGCGAAGTTGGGGGCAATGAATACGGTTCGATCGGCGCGGGGTCCGCATCGGTGGAATTGAATCGTTGGATTATGCGGAACGCGGGCTTTTCGCGCCTTTGTTGGGCCGCTGCTGCGTGCATCCTCGACGCGGCGCATCGTAATGTATGCGCAGTGGTCGCGGCGCGCACACACGTGTAACGCGCGGGACCCACTCGCAACAATGGCGATGCGTGGGCGGCTAAGTGTTATTAATAGCGAACACTGCCAATATCTCGGCTACAAGCGATGCGGCGCAACGGTGCGCAATAATGAGGCAATTATTAACGAGTATCACGTGGTTCGCGCGAAATTTGAACGAGTCGAAAGGATACTAGGGTTTAGGTGAGTTTGTCATTATTTCGGGAACATTAATCGTGAAATATATATTTTATTGTAATTGTTAATTGTATTAACTGACACTTCCTTGATTTTTAATTATTATTATTGATGAATTAATGCCTTTGCATTATGGATTTAAATAAATAATCTTGTTCTCTATTCGTAAGTGTGAAAAGGTTAGGATAATCAACTTTCCTTTATTTGTTATATTTAAAACAAATTCCTATATCTTATCTTATGTAGCTAAATCGGGAAATGTGCAATAGATATATTAATATTGACAAATATATAAAAATAAATATCACCAGTATTAATAATAAGAATTATTATATTTTGTAAAGATTAAGTATTATTATTATATACATTGCAGTCAGGTCCTCTATTAGAAATTATTTAGATAAATATACTGTATTTAGGTCTCAAAAATTCAAGTATTAGGAACTACCTACCATTTGTGAAAAACATTGTCCTAAATGTCTACATAACCTAAGAATCCTTGGAGCTTCTAAATTTTCAGATCCCACTATTCCACTAAAACTAATTATAATACACACTCACTCATTCTCCCACAAATTTGTACATTTCATTCATAGCAACTTAAGAAACACGTTACATAATCTCTACATCACACCCATAATAATGCAGACACCATTTTTATCAATCTCTATAACATCACATTCACAACAAATCACATACTACTTTTACCATTCTCTACAATATCAGATCAATAATTATCTTATTAAATATTAATCTTTACAATATCACACTCACAATAACTCATGCAGTAATATCATCAACATTTGCAACACCACATCCATGATAATCTATGCACAACTTCTACCAATTTCAATAACATCATATCTACAATAACTCGTTTACCATTTTTATCATTCTCTACATCATACCTATAATAATCCATGTGCCACTCTTATTAATCTCTACAATGCCACATTCACAATAACCTACGCACAACTTCTATTAATCTCTCCAACATCATATCTACAGTAACTAGTGTACCACTTTTACCATTCTCCACAAGATCACACCCACAGTAATCCATGCACCATTCTTATCAATTTCTACAATGTTACATCTACAATAACCTATGCATGACTTCTATCAATTTCTTCAATATCATATCCACAATAACTCGTGTACCATTTTTAGAATTCTTTATAACATCATATCCACAATAATACATGCACCACTCTCATCAATCTCTACAATGTCACATTCACAATAACCTATGCACAACTTCTATCAATCTCTTCAACATCATACCTCTACTAACTCGTGCAGCATTTTTATCATTCCCTGCAACATCATACCCATAATAATCCACACACCGCTTCCCCTAAACTCTATAACATCACACTCGCAATAATCCACACACCGTTTCTACTAAATTCTACAACATCACATGCAATTGGATCATAACCTATGAACCACTTTTCTTAATCTCTGCAACATTATACTCACAATAACCCATGCACACTTTTAACCAATCTTGAACAACTCTCAAAGACGTCTCCTTGCACATTCGATTACCAGTACATAACAATTCCTCCCAGATATATTACACCAACGACTGTTCATTCCACTCGTAACGTTTCTCAGCCCCTTTTCCCGTGATCTCTCGCATTCCTCAGCGATCGGTTCGATTGCCGAACGAGCGAGGAGGCTCCGGGGCGAAGTTGGGGGCAATGAATACGGTTCGATCGGCGCGGGGTCCGCATCGGTGGAATTGAATCGTTGGATTATGCGGAACGCGGGCTTTTCGCGCCTTTGTTGGGCCGCTGCTGCGTGCATCCTCGACGCGGCGCATCGTAATGTATGCGCAGTGGTCGCGGCGCGCACACACGTGTAACGCGCGGGACCCACTCGCAACAATGGCGATGCGTGGGCGGCTAAGTGTTATTAATAGCGAACACTGCCAATATCTCGGCTACAAGCGATGCGGCGCAACGGTGCGCAATAATGAGGCAATTATTAACGAGACTCGATTATGCGGTCGAGGTAGCGTGCGCGGAACCGCGTTTCTGCGGCAGAATGCTTAGCTTAGAGCGCGACTCGACTAAGCAACACCAGGCCTGGATCGTTTAGTCTGTTCGCGCGGCTTTGAGGAAGGTTTATTTCTAGCGTAGTTTTCTGTCATTTGATTTTCTTTACATCTTGAGAGAGAGAGAAAGATAGATATTATCTTTCTTGGGAATGGAGTTTTGGGCTGGGTGAAGATGAGGTAGGTTCGTTTTATAGTTTTTGTTAGATTATCTGAAAAATTCGTATTCCGATGCGTAAATTGACTGATCATTTGCTGAATCGATTAATTTCGTTTTCAAAATTAATTTCAAATCGATTAATTTGATTTGATTAATTTCTCGATTAATTTCAAAAAATAGAAATTTATTTTAGATATTAGGAATTGAACATCAAGTGTTCTGATTTCTAAAAGGTTGAAGAAATTAACCTAATTATTGCGGCCTGTGAATGATTCATGTATCTTCCACTGATTTTATATTTCATGTTATGTTCAGGGAATACAAGTACACGAAATTATTAGAATTACATCTATCTAATCTACATATCCCAAGTTCAATAAACGAAATATTGTATATACATTACATTTAAATATTCAAAATGGTGTGGTATGTAGGTAGAGTAAAATGGAAGTCTAGAGATTGTATTAGTGTTATATTATAGTTACGAGCCGTGGTGGCGCTAGTTGTCAATTGGAAGTCGTCTAAGGATTAGTCTTTATTTATTAATAAAGTCCTCGTATTTGTTGTTTCAAAATTAAACACAACGGAAATCGAGCTATTATTTTCTTTCCTTTTCACTTTCATTTGACAGAAGACGGTGGAAATTAAATTTTGCAGGAGAATTGAAAATTATAATTTATCTCTCTCTTTATTTTTCTTCTGAGGAGAGAAGGCAGTGATTAAATTTCCTAGAAAAACGAGAATTATATTAAAAATTTCATAGGAACCTAAAAAATTGATGTGAAAGAGAATTTAATTTTCCCTGCCCTGTTCTTTTCAGAGTAAAATATAGAACTTCAATTTTATAGAAACGTGGATAATCGAATGCACTGTGTGCAGAAAAGTTTATATTCCTTCTTTCATTCTCTTTCCGAGGAAAAGTGAAAGGTAAATTTTGCAAGATCGTCGGAAGGAATTTTAACTCTTCCTATTTCATTTTCTCGGATGAAAAAATTACAAAAATTCTGCACAGACAATATGTTTTCTACTTTCTCGATAAAAGCATCGTATATTTTATCTTGAAAGTGCTTCTATACCTTTTAAAGCATCGAGATACCTTTCAAACAGGCCAGACTACTCCCCTGACAATGTTCCATGCTCATTGTTTCAAATACGATCGTGCTATACGGGGCGAGGTACTCGATCACCTTGAGTAACTTCTAAATTATGTTGCTCTATTTTTTGTGAGATTTCACGGTCACTTGAGATTCTTTTTTACTTTTAGTTTTAAACGGAATCTTGCCCGCGAGTGTTATTGTGCTGTTTTACATGCTGTTTCTCGAATATGGTTTCAAATACGTTTCGGTTTCAACTGTGCCTATAAAACCGTGTAACGTATAGCATGGTTGTATTCCCCTCATTATACTGTCTTTAACCATGTTGAACAGAAACATGTTTCGTTTCAACGAATTTAAGTGTTCTTAAAATTATGCAGCTTTATATTATTCTTTCGATGTTTTCTTCGTGCATTCGCCAAATTTGCATGGACAATAGTTTCGTCTGTAATTTGAAAATTTTTATCGTACGTTAATGACAACAGGAAGTATTTCACTTTTATTCGAATTTTATTCGAATTTGTTTTTAAATTTTTAATTAATGACGTGGAAATGTTTCATTTTTATTCGAATTTTACTCGAATATGTTTTTGAATTAATTTAAGTTACGAATTGAGACATTTATTTCACTTCGATTGTAAAATTAATTATTGAAAATTGAAATGAGGTCGCGAAAATAGTATTTTTGCGAAAGTATTATGATCATCGTTTTGAAGATTGTCGATATAATAACTGTTTCGTATGAATTTCAAAAATTCACGACTTTATATAATATATATTATATAAATTAACTCACCACGATATTAGTCGAAAATGTCAATATAATTGAATTTTTATTTATACTATATAAATAAATTTTTTTAATTTTTTTTAACTTATACACTTATTTTCATTATATATGAAAAATCTTATTTTCGCGTAAAAATGTCTGAGACCACATTGGAGCTCTGAAATCCACCGAATAGCAATGCTTAGCACAAAAGTCACAGCTATCCCCTCCTCTGCAAGTACCTCAGTGTCTTAATATTAAATCGAGTAACTGTATGTAGGATTGGAACGAGTGCGGCCCTGAAAGAATGTCAAGAGTGTTTGGGGTATAGAACGAAAGTGACATTTATGACAAAATCGGATGCCAGAAACGAATGAAGGTTTACGAATGCATCCTGAGTGTTTGAAATAAATACCTGGCCCACTGAGGTCATGCGCGAAATGCATGGTTGAGGAAGAAAGCCTGAGTATGGAAGAAGACAGAGTGCAAATGTTGGAATAGACGTATGGAATTTATGACATGTCTGAAAGGGTCTAGATATAGTGGGAAACTTTCCACTCTGGAAGAAAACAGTTTTTTACGAAATAAAAAATTGGACCGTTGGTTTGAGCTTGTAGCTTTATTAAATTGAATTTTTCAGTTAAAACTTATTAGAATTGAAATGACTATAGCAATTCAATAGAATTTCCTCTCTTATTTATATAAAAAAATTACCTCACCGCGATATTAGTCGAAAATGTCAATAAAATTGAATTTTTATTCATAATATATAAATAAACTTTTATATATTAAAACCACATAAGTTAAATCTCAATTAATAGGTTATAATAACTTAATAAAACAAATAAGATTATTAAATATTAATAAATTTTTCTTAATATATTAGTCAATATCGAGGTAGTAATTTATATATATATATTTACAGCTGGAATTCCTCTTGCATAATATTATTTTATATAATTCTAAAATTATGCAAATTTTTCACGATTTATTCCTGGTTTGATCTCCAACGAGGAAACAAATTGGAAACTATGAGAAATAATGTCGACAAAGTTGCTAACGAAATATTATTATTATTATTAACTTTTTACACATCGCTTTGCCAAGTTTAATACTTTATTACCAATCAGTGTTTACACGAGTTCTTTTTGAACGATTTCTGTTACACGATACGCTTTCACAGTTTCTTGTAAGCGGAGTCCAATGTGTATATATTTATTTATTTACTATTTCTATTTCTATTTTTATTTCCTTGTTATTTTACTCACACAGTGATAGCCATATTTCATTAATTCCTAATAAGAACAGTTGATTCCACATGAAAGTCATTTTCATCATTGGCTGCTGGTCATAATTTTAGTGCTAAGACCCTAAACGACCATTTTTAAATTTATTATTAAAAATTCTGCATTCAATGTTATCAGTTATCCCACTCGACTTTTCCATATTTTTCTTAATCTACGTATTATAAGTTTTTCTATATCTTTCTGTGTTCTATTTGCTTTGAAGCTTTTCCTCTTTCATTTTTCCGTCTGCCAGTTATGGTGGGTGCAGTGTTAACGCACTCGATGGAAGTCGGAGAACAGAATTATCGTGAAAATAAAAATGTAGAAATAGAAAGAGGCATATATCTTTGCGGGCTTTGAAGTTTGAGCGGCATCTTGTTTCTTGAGAAAACATACAGATCCAGTGAACGATAGGCATTTCGTTCGTTTAATTTCAAATGCGAGGTACTTTCTATTCGAGTAGTTTGTTCTTGTTGTGGACAGAATGAATTGCGGTGAATATTTGAATTTCATAAAGATGCAGAATTTCCAGCAGCATAAATTATTTGAAGACGTGGTATAAATATTCTTATAACAAATAAATAATTGTATAGTTTAATGAGAGCGACATGTTGATAATTACGTGCTTTATAACATATTATTTCGTCCTGTTTAGTACTTACTTGCTCATGTAAGAACGTTTTATTTGGACGTAAATGCGGTCATCTTTCTTATCCATGCATCGAAGTCTCCGTGAAACGAGTGACGCGAGTGTATATATGTACAGTCATAAACGTAAGCATTTCGACGTTCACATTTACTGTCTTTAATTTTTTAATAAAAGAAACGAGAACGTTAAACCGAGGTTCTCGAAACAGTATATGTAGCAAATATATGCACCGGTAATTATGAACGTGATTTAAGTGAAAAGTTCAAAAGGAACGATTTAATAAATTTAACAAAATAGCGAATAAAAGGTAGCTTTGTCGTAATTAATTTCTTTAGTTTATACTATATTCCTGGCATGAAAATTTTAATATTTTTGGAAACACAACATATGTATATAATTAGAATACTTTCATCATCACAAGTACATACGTATATCTCACAATGATATATGTATAGTAGAAGAGAAGTCACAAGATTATATCAGTGAAATTGGGAAATAATTGGATATGTACAGTTGTCAATACATTAACAAAATATTTATTAGAAATATGTAAGACCTATATGTCATAAAGGTATTTGTAATAATAGTTGAAACTACTATCGTCTGAAAGATAAAAGGTTTCAGTGCAATACTGATCTGTCTGTTGGGCGTGTAACAGTTGAACACACTAGCGCCACCACGGTCTATATCTGTAACAGACGTACTATACACTATTTTTTAATTTTATTCATATAATCTTACAACCTCCTGTACGCGATTTACTATACATACTACATCATTTTGAACACTTCGTTTTAACGTGCATATTCCACTCGTAGAACTTGCAATTAGTAAATGCAACCATTCGATTACTTTCTCATGCGAGTATACATATACATATACCAATATTATGTCACTCTAGTTTCATTATTTGTGATAAGTTATCACAAAGATATCGATCCACATTTCCAATAAACGTAAATTTGACTAAAATACACTGAAATAGACCTGTTCCTTGAAACCTTGCACTGATGTTCCACTCCAAATCTCCAAAAATAAAAATGTGATCCAGACTACAAACTTCGATTACTATTCTTTCAAAACGCAATCTTCAAAATCCATTTGCGTTATATATTAAGGTACCATAATAGAAACTATACCTAAACCTTAGAAATCCATATACGTATATAAAACAAAAAGATCATACTTGCATTACTAATTAATTCATCGCATTACTAATTAATAAAAATTATACACTGTTAAACCATTTCATTCGAAATGTCTGTTTGTCCCATCAAAAACTTGTTCGTGATTAGCGAAAAATACCGAAAATAACAAGGACATACGCGCAAAGTCATCGGGCAAACGAGGCACGTTACGGTTTTTCCATGGCAAAAACTCGAGGAGATCGTTGGCGATGTTGGGTTGAGCTGGTTGGATACGAGCGTCCAGGTGTTCGTACTGGCAACAGGTCGAATTTATAACGTCCATGGGGTTATACGAAGAGAGCACGTAGCTGTTCTAGGACAAGGGCCCCGCGAAGATCCGGCGAGCCCTATAAAACGTTTAATAACGCGGCCTTAAGGGCTGCTCATGGCGGACAAAGCGTACCTGCCGTAACTTCTTCATGGTGATGCACCGACGGCATTACCAAGCCGCGTTATGCCCCCATTATGCGGTATTATGTTACTATTTACGCTATTGCGACTCCCTATTTATTTGTCTTGTCCCGCCTTCCACGTCCGACGCTCCATCTTCTTCTCGATTCCGCCATTTTTCATCGTGCCACCTTCAGCCGCTGCGGACCCCGAGCCAGCGTCCTTTCTAACGGGACCGAATTTGTGAAATAAAAGATATCTTTTCTGGTTCTGCAGCGGAGACGGGTTACAGTTAGATGTTTGTGATTTGTCTTCTGGTAATGTAAGTGTGTTGCTGATTTATTCGGGGATCGCAGAGGTCTTTCTGATTCGTTCCTCCGTGTGATGTCATTTGAGTTAAGTGTGTATACACTGATTGTCAGTCGGGTCTTAATTCATTTGTTTTAATGGAGGTTTTATGGAGGACGGAAATTTTATGTCATGGAGTTTTGAATTTTTGTTTATTTATTTATTTTCGTGATTTTTTGTGACTCGAGTTAGGTATTAAATATACGATGATTCTTTATGAATGTTGGTCTTGAAACTTTTATCTGTTTGGCTTGGTACAAGATTTTTTATTGTATATAAATTAAGTATCGTGGAATTTTGAGTTATTATTTATTTATTTTTATGATTTGAGTTAGGTGTGTATACACTGATTCGGATCTTAATTCATTTATTTTGATGGAGGTTTTATGGAGTCTTGGTTTATTCGTCTTGTTGGAGGTTTTATGATGAGTGGAAATTTAATATCGTGCAGTTTTGAATTATTATTTATTTATTTTGGTGATTTTTTGATGATTTGAGTTAGGTATTGCATATACGATAATTCTTTACAAATATTGGTTTTGAAACTTTTATCTATTTGACTTGAAAGATTTCATGTTGTGCAGAAATTTAATATCGTGGAGGTTTGAATCGTTATCGATTTATTTATCTTTATGGTGTTGATTTGGGTCAGGTATATATATTGATTTTCTATAAACTTTTGTTTATTTATCTTATTGATATATGAACCAGGTAGAAATTTAATATCACGAACCTTTGAATTTCTATCAATTTATTTATCTCTATGGTTTTGATTTGAGATAAGTATATGTTAATTTTTAATAAAAATTTGTTTTGGAATCTTTATTTATTTCGCTTGTTGAAAAGTTTTATTGTTGAATAAAAATTTACTATTTTGGAATTTTCTATTTTTATCGATATATTCTTCTTTGTGATATTTATAAAATCTAGGTATATATAAATTAATTTGAAACGAAAATTGATTTCTAGAATTTTTATTTTTTAATTTATTTGTTAGGGTTTGTATTGTTAAATGATGTGTAGATTTTGTTTTATTTCTTCCCTTTATAGCTTTTTTGAGAGTACAAATTTAATATCGTATAGTGTTGAATTTTTATCGATTCTTTTTTTCATGTAACATTCATTCGAGTTGGACATATATACATTAATTTGAAATACAACTTAATTTTTGGTTTTTGGTTTATTTATCTTGTAAGAATGGTTTAAATTCAGAAATAACTTAATCTTATAAACCATTCACATTTTTCTTCGTCAATTTGTTTAGTTAGGCGAGAAACTATTTTAAAATAAATATTAATTTCGATATTTTGGAAAAAGATTTGTATTAAAAATTAATCAAATATAAAATATTCGTTTCCTTTCATTGACTTATTTTGATAAAATCAGCAGTAGATTTGATATCAAAATATGTACCAATAGATGAAGAACAAAATTCGAAGCCTAACCTAATGAGATTAATATCACCTGACCTAAATATCACTCAAACAACCAAGAAAAAGATTGTTCGTCTCTTTTCAAAAACAAAAAGCCACATCCATCTAAACTAGATTTTCCTTTGGAATTTTCTACCTCGTCCTTTCCATCTCTATCATATCAGACTACCAAACGCAGCATACTATACCACATATACAGTAACTCACGAAAGTATTCAACCACTGTACTTCAAAGGAGTTCTCTAATCCAAAAATTCCACTTGTAATGAAAATTTGCATACACATAAACTATAACAAATTACGTGTGCAGTAATTTTTTCCTCAGCAGAAAATGATTTTGAGGTAGTAAAATCAGCGACCAAAGTTTTAACAATTTCTTTCATTCTTGAACGCGATTTCATACTGATTGCGAGAAATTTTCACTATATATAAACGGACTATCAAAAGTTAAATATTTTTATTAAATACTAACATTAATTAAATATTAATTATTTTTTATCATACATTTTATTTATATAAGAAAAATTTTCCTCTACCTCGCATCGTTGTACAGTCACATTAAAAAATGGAAGAAAAAGAATAGAGATGGAACTTTTAAATTTCACGTATTTCGAAGTAACACCGGGAAATAAAATATATTCAGCCACGCGTGACTCGTATACTCGCATTAAAATCGGAATTTTTCAGTTCTCTTGAAATTTCTGTATCACTGGAATACTTTTGCCCGAGTATTTTCCAATCGATATGGGGCTTTTCAGGGCTTTGGTGCAGTACTGGACTTAACGGTGGTGCATTCTATGATCTCCTGCGTTTCTTGAGTAGCTCCAGAGCAATTTATCAGTTTGGAGAAAAAGAAATCGTGTGATTATAAATTTTCCGAGTGTAAATATTTAAATATTCTGTATATTTTCCAGACTCGTGACACGTATACCCGCATTAAAATCGGAATTATAAAAGAAATCGTGTGATTATAAATTTTCCGAGTGTAAATATTTAAATATTCTGTATATTTTCCATACTCGTGACACGTATACCCGCATTAAAATCGGAATTTTTCAGTTCTCTTGAAATTTCTGTATCACTGGAATACTTTCGCGAGCCACTGTATATTCCTGCAACAATCTTCCACGATTCTCCCTGGATAAAAACTGCGACTACGAAAGCAACAAACCGTACAAATAGGAATCTGGAGGAATCCAGCTTATCGCCTGAACCTATCAGACCGACGATTCAAAATGTTGCAGCCGCGGATAAGAAACGGAACGACGTCAGGTGCAACTCTATTTAACAAAAAGGAGATCCAGCTAACTGTGCAATAACCCTGAAACACAAGTACGTCTCGAATATCTCCTTCAATTTGCGATAAACTGGAAACATATACATAATGTATACGATCCCTGTTCATATGAACCTATTTCTTACGTGTATCTTTTACGCCGGTTCCACGAGATATTATTATACCGGCTGCTAGGCGCTTACTTTATCGGTCGCGCGTTTTTCTGAAATTACAGAATAGCTGAAAGATACGCGCCACGCTTCGGCCAAGAATTTCCATCCCACTACCGTACACGGTAACAGAATTTATGATCGCCTTGAAATCGCACAGCCTTTTTGCTACTTTGTTTTATGCAACGAGGCAGCACCGTAATGAAGTCTCCTCCTCCGAGGAGTAGGACCCGACGAAAGACAAGCGTGAGAATAAGGAACTGCGATAGGTTTCGCAGTTAGGTTCGGTCATTAATGTCCGCAACAACGTCGTTTAACTATCCCAGGGAAGGGACCTGGGCTAGGGTTTACGGTTCTCCATGTAAATATCGCCTTGGTATCCCGAGTATTTTCCAGTCGATATGGGGCTTTTCAGGACTTTGGTGCAGTACTGGACTCTTAACGATGGTGCATTCTATGATCTTCTGTGTTTCTTGAGTAGCTTCAGAGCAGTTTATCTGTTTGGAGAGAAAGAAATCGTGTGATTATAAATTTTCTGAATGTAAATAATAAATATTTCGTATATTTTCCAGTCGATGCGGAGCTTTTCAGAGCTTTGGTACAGTACTGGACTTAACGGTGGTACAGTGCTGGAATTAATGATATTCGTTGAGTAACTTCGGAGTTGTTTATCTTGGTATGTCATCTTGGTATCCTGTGTATTTTCCAGTCGATATGGGGCTTTTCAGGACTTTGGTGCAGTACTGGACTCTTAACGATGGTGCATTCTATGATCTTCTGTGTTTCTTGAGTAGCTTCAGAGCAGTTTATCTGTTTGGAGAAAAAGAAATCGTGTGATTATAAATTTTCTGAATGTAAATAATAAATATTTCGTGCATTTTCTACTGTATGTGGAGTTTTTCAAGGTTCTGGTGTAATGCTGGACTTAATGATGTTCCTTGAGTAGCTTTAGAGTAGTTCATCTTAGGGAAAAGGACATTGTGAGAATATAAATTTTCTGAATGTAAATATGTAAATATCTTGTGCATTTTCCAGTCTATATTGGGCTTCCAGGGCTTTGGTGCAGTACTGAACTTAACGGTGGTGCATTCTATGATCTTCTGTGTTTCTCGAGTAGCTTCAGAACAAGCAGTTCGTCTTGGAGGGTTTTTCAGGACTTTGGTGCAGTACTGGACTCTTAACGATGGTGCATTCTATGATCTTCTGTGTTTTTTGAGTAGCTTCAGAGCAGTTTAAAAAGAAATCGTGTGATTATATATATTCTGAGTGTAAATATGTAAATATCACTAAGTAAAATTACCAATTAAATTATCATTAATCTCTTGAACTGTGATTTAATTATGAGAAACTGTAGAATTTAAAATTATTTAATTTTATTTTTAGTCACTATACACCTATTTTAATCACAATAAAAATGTAAAAATTTTTAGGATCTAATCAAATTTTCCGCTTGTTTGAATACGTTAAATACATTTTTAGCCGACTGCAATTCTCGTAGGGTTTAGTATGAAAAGTTCTCGAGTTAGACTCGTTATTATAGTATATGGAGCTAACAAAACTACCCTTATCGAACAAAATTTCAGCCAGAATCTAAATGAATTCAACCAATTTTACGTTCCTCTTCCAAAACACCTGTCATCTTACAAAATTGTTAATTGTACACGAAATTATTATATAAAAATAGTAAAATTGCAAACAAGATTATTTTTAACAGAACCAGACGTCACTTGACTCCTAAAATCAACTTCACACTTTTTTAATAATTAAAATTGAAACCATCATTCAAAAATGATAATATTACCAATCAAATTACCTTTAACGAAATTTCACTTAGAACCTAAACCAAACTCGACCAATTTAACATTCGTCTTCCAAAAAATCCTCTTCCGTCACTTCATTAAATTCTTAAAACTAGCAGCCACATTATTTGCAACGAAAAGAGGATCCTTAGAAAACTCGATAGCCATCGGTAACCATCATACGTATAGGTGTGCATTCCTTATCGAGCGAAGAAAGGTAGAGGAATAAGAAGGCCCGTTCTCGCGACCGTGTTTAGTCAACATTATTACCATTCGGAATCTTTAGCTAGTTTACCGTGCCGGCATTCCATATAGCAACGCCACGAAGGTGCAACGCCGCGATGGTTCGCGCCGCGTACTCGCATTATACGCGCATAAGTTATGCACATTATCGTTATGCGCCAGTTCGAGCATAATTTCTGCTCTCAAGTGGTTCGTACACACGCGCCAGCCACGATGCACGTTACTTAGGAACTCTGATTTCAGTTTCTGTTTCCACCCTCTGCGCCTCTTTCGCCTCGCTTTCTTTATTCTTGCGCGCGTCTGCCGACCTCTTTCCTTTGTTTTTAATTTTCTGCATTTCACTTTTTAGTGACGAACGTAGGACATCCTTTGGCTCACAGCTGTGGAATACGTAGAGTATATTTTGTTTATCGTGTTTGGGTTCTATCTGTTATTTTTTGGAAAATAAAATGGATTTATTTTTTGGAAAATGAAATACAGGAAAGTTTCTTGTATTTCTGTGAGTGATGTTGAGATTTCTGGGATTGTTAATGTCATATGACTATACAACTATAGTTTCGTTTTGTAGGGAGTTTATGGATTTACATTTTTATTTTATTAGAGTAAAAATTTGCATTTAATTTAAAATTTAAGAATAGCAATATTCATAAAATAATATCGGAATTTATGTATTAAATTCGAAATTGTTATTGTCATACGATTATATAACTATAGTTTCATTTTGTAGGGAGTTTATGTGTTTACATTTTTATTTTATTAAAGTAAAAATTTGCATTCAATTTAAAATTTTAAAATAGTAATATTCATAAAATAATATCGGAATTTATGTATTAAATTCGAAATTTTTAGTGTCATACGATTATATAACTAAAGTTTCGTTTTGTAGGGAGTTTATGGATTTACATTTTTATTTTATCGAAGTAAAAGTTTGCATTCAAATTGAAATTTGAAAATAGCAATATTGATGAAATAATATCGGAATTTATATATTAAAGGGACAGTAATTAATTTTCTGTAATTAAAATTTAATTAGGTTGTGAAAGAAAGAAAGTATAATTTATTATTATTCCTTTCTTTCATTTTCAATCATTTTATGAATTTTTGGATGAGAAATATTTCATATTGGTATTAAAATACCAAATACCGACTATCGTCTTAAAAATAATACTTTCTACGCTAATATTAGTTGTTATAAAATTATTTTAGAAAGATAATTATCAATTATTAAAAATTAGTCTTGATTCCTAAGATTAATATTTAATAATAATATTTTCGATATTATTGCAATATTGCACCTGAAATATTTATTTCGAGAATAATATTTTTAATATCGTATCAGTCTTATAAATAAAAATTCGGAATTTGCATGTTCAATACCGATATTAATTTTTATAGCCATTGTCCGAGTAATAATAATTATTTTAATAACGTCATAAAAATAATAACTTTGTTGCTGCTACCGGAAAATACATGTTAATAATATCAATTGGAATATTAATATTACTTTTTAAAGTGAATATTTTAAACATTATTCTTTTTTTTTTAAGTACATCGAGATACAAGTTTCAAGTGATACAACGTTACAGAAGGATAACTTGTTTCGAATAACGGTGAAAAGATTAAAGAAATGCATCGCAGGATATTTGAATTCGCTAATGGAAATTATATAATCAGGTTTCCTTGTTTTCAATTTGGTTTTCACACTCGAATAAAGTGCAACGCTTATACCGTTACTCATCGACAAGATACAGGTATTCAAATATGTGCCAGATTTACACCTTCAGATACGCACCTGCTTATGCTCCTCTCGGCACGACTTTAATCACGTATAAAACACCATAAAAGGAAACGTGCCTCATTGAAATTTTAATTTCCAACAATACCTCGATAACACTCGTTTAATCGATACTTTAATTCGCGTTTCTGCCTGTAATTTTATCTGAATTAAATTTTTTCCTATTAAAAAATAAAAACAGTCATTTACTGTCTCGGAGATTGTAAATAAATTCGTGAACAAATAAATTAACAATTTTAAAATAATTACAGATATCTAGAAGGTACTAAATATAAGAATACAACTAATTCGAGTTGCAATTTAAAAAATATCTAATTATCTATTTATGTATAATATAGTTAAAAGGCCAATTTACAAAGTTCGTTATATAAATGTTACAAAATCAGAATTACTATTTAAATAGATTAGTAATGAATAGGAATTCGAGATATTTAATTTAGATATCTAGAAGGTGCTAAATATAAGAATACAAGTAATTCGAGCTGCAATTTAAAAAATATCTGATTATCTATTTATCTATAATATAGTTATAAGATCAATTTACAAAGTTCGTTATATAAATGTTACAAAATTAGGATTACCATTTAAATAGATCAGTAACGAATAAGAATTCGACATTCAAATTTTATTTTTTTAAATTTGTCTACATTTAAAAATTTTTAATTCCCCCTGCTTTCAAAATTTTTAATTTCCATTAATTTCAGAATCGTAAATTTCCTGTAATTTCAGGCTCTTAAATTTCCCTTAATTTCACAGTTTTTAATTTCCTCTGATTTAAATAATTTTTAATTTTCTTCGATTGCAGGGTTTGAAATTAACAAATTTTTGTTCCAATTATCCTCGGAGTCTTAAATCTCTTCTGATTTAAAAATTCTTAATTTCCTTTAATTGAAATCAATTTCCTCGAGGTCAGTCGAAACGGATGAATATCGAACAAACAAGGGAAAGTTGTAAGAAAGCTTTATTAATTTAAAAACAAAATTAAAAGGAAATATTCAAGAGTCCTATCGTCGTGATCTATTTAATGGTACGACGAAGGAAGCTTGAATGCCAGTTTTAGGATTCCACTGGTAAAAATGTCGGTTTCATTATAAGGTCACCGAGGTTCGTACGTTATAGATCGCGGTGAATCGATAATCGAGACGTATCGAGGGTTCCGATCGTAATTGAGTTTGCACGGTATCCTTGCGGCAGTTGAAAATAATCAAGGCAAGATCTAAGTAATTCTCATGAGGCTCTTGGTACAGCGGAGAATCTTCTCGTCCTTGCAATCGAGGAAGAGGAAAAGGTTAGTTGCAACAGAGCAATAAAACGTGCATGCATCTTTATCCTATTGTCAAACTGCTGGCAACGCA
The DNA here is from genome assembly GCF_001483705.2 of Eufriesea mexicana. NCBI lineage: Eukaryota > Metazoa > Arthropoda > Insecta > Hymenoptera > Apidae > Eufriesea > Eufriesea mexicana. The sequence goes on along the minus strand of NW_016915119.1, from coordinate 113,144 downwards.
ATGCGTAATCATACTATGGTTTATGTCTTTCGAGGTAAATTGATTTTGTTGTATAAAAATTTTTAAAATCGGTATTCCTAGCTATTGTTTTAGGTTTGGATTTTTAGGAAACAATTTTTAGGAAATTATTTTAGGTTCGGATTTTTAGGAAACAATTTTTAGGAAATTGTTTTAGGTTTGGATTTTTTGGAAATTGTTTTAGGTTTGGATTTTTAGGAAACAATTTTTAGGAAATTGTTTTAGGTTTGGATTTTTAGGAAACAATTTTTAGGAAATTGTTTTAGGTTCGGATTTTTAGGAAACAATTTTTAGGAAATTGTTTTAGGTTTGGATTTTTAGGAAACAATTTTCAGAAAATTGTTTTAGATTTGGATTTTTAGGAAATTGTTTTAGGTTTGGATTTTTAGGAAACAATTTTTAGGAAATTGGTTTAAGTTTGGATTTTCAGAAAACAATTTTTAGGAAATTGTTTCAGGTTTGGATTTTCAAGAAACAGTTTTTAAGAAATTGTTTCAGGTTTGGATTTTCAGGAAACAATTTTTAGGAAATTGTTTTAGGTTTGGATTTTCAGGAAACAATTTTTAGGAAATTGTTTTAGGTTTGGATTTTTAGGAAACAATTTTTAGGAAATTGTTTTAGGTTCGGATTTTTAGGAAACAATTTTTAGGAAATTGTTTTAGGTTTGGATTTTTAGGAAACAATTTTCAGAAAATTGTTTTAGATTTGGATTTTTAGGAAATTGTTTTAGGTTTGGATTTTTAGGAAACAATTTTTAGGAAATTGGTTTAAGTTTGGATTTTCAGAAAACAATTTTTAGGAAATTGTTTTAGGTTTGGATTTTCAAGAAACAGTTTTTAGGAAATTGTTTCAGGTTTGGATTTTCAAGAAAAAGTTTTTAAGAAATTGTTTCAGGTTTAGATTTTCAGGAAACAATTTTTAGGAAATTGTTTTAGGTTTGGATTTTCAGGAAACAATTTTTAGGAAATTGTTTTAGGTTTGGATTTTTAGGAAACAATTTTCAGGAAATTGTTTTAGACAGAGGCAGACTAACAGTTTACTTACTTACTTATATCCCAATTTAGGAAAAATTCCGTTCTCACGAGGGAACATATCCAACTCAGACACGCCAATTTTGGCGAAATTTATGTGAGAGATAGTTCTCAGAAAAATATTTAACACGTATTTCTTTTTATCAGTAATCATAGAAATCAGGCTCTAAAGATGGGGTTAAAAGCATATTTTTGGGAATACATCCAGAACCAAATGAGGTAGAATCAAATTTTTTCTTGCATATGTAATATAGCATTTTACATTTAAAATATAACTTATATTATTATATTATATATAATACTTATAATATATTATATTATAATACTTTTATCGTTCATCGTACTGAATGTTAATTCATTCTTGTGTAAATGAATACACGTGATCCATGTATAAATCAAAATAAAGGATACGTGTTTTCGGAATTTTCTTTTTCTCACTATAAATAATAATTATGACACAAATAATTTTCAGTAATTCCGGGTCATATTCTACGTTTATAGTAAATTTTTGCAATGTTTTGGACAATTAATATACTAATGTGGGATGTGTTGTTTATTATTTTTTAATTAACTATCTGCGATACAGCCCACTATAGTGTGCAAAATTGCGGTGCTATACCTATTATTGTCGTAAGGTGCATTAGCTATACACAGAGGCATTGGTCCACACGGATCGGTATCGACTCCTGCAGGCCCATTGTCTGCCAAATCTTATATGTCAAATCCTTTAAAGAAGTACGTTCAAACAAAAAATAATTACCCGAAATAATTTAAAAAAAAATTTAACTTAATAATTTAATAAATAAGAGAAATTTTATATATAGAATAAAAAGCAATTAGAAAAGGAGACTTACTGAGTCTTGTACAATTTCAATGTATCTGGGATGTAAAGTTACATTCATTTGAGATTATAATATTGTAAATTATGTATTAAATTATAATATTGTAAGTTGTATATTCTAAATTATATATAACTATATAATTATAATTGTATAATATATTATAATTGAAATATGAATAATTATATAATATATTATAATATAAATTATATATACATATCTATAATGTACACTGTTGTGTATCATAGATTGCATTATAGTCCTTGATGCATTCATGCAAAGGGATGATGACGATGGGAAAAGGAGAAGGAAAGATGATCAGAAACTTTATAAAGATTATAAAGACTGAAAATTGAAACAGCTTCGAATTTTATTAATCATTCATCGGGAATTCGGAGGAGAAGAAAAATTTATTCAAGAATCTATGCAAATCGAGGCTGGAAGCACATTTGGCTTGAAATTTATTCCTCGCTATCGTTCGTAACTTAGCGTCATGTTTTGTGCATAAATTAATCATACGCTTAAGTTCAAGGCAAATCCTGCTGGATCTTAAATAGAAAAAGATTCATTGTGAAAATCAACAATCGTACAGCGTCTAACGTGGAATCCAGAAACGCGTATCGTTTCTCGGAAAAGACGCAAGACAAGTAAAAAATATTTCTCGGTAACAAAGAATGAATATATGCAAATCGATGATTTAATAGTTGATAGAAGCATTGATGTTCAGATAATCTTAAACTATTTAGTTTATTTAAACAGTTTACTTTTCATGTAGTCGACCAGTCAGCTTCGATCATCGTATATTATATACATATATACATATTGTAGGTTATGTTACGTCAGATAGTACAGTATATGTCAATATTTCGTAATATAATAGATGTCAATTAATATATTTTAGTGCAATGATATATAGTCGATGAAGAAAAAGAATTGGCACCCTAAATCATAAAATAATTCATGAAACCGGAAAATCCTTAATCAAATATCTTAAACTATTTATTTTATTTAAACAATTTACTTTTTATGCAGTCGACCAGTCAGTTTCGATCGTCATATATTATATACATATATACATATTGTAGGTTATGTTACGTCAGATAGTACAGTATATGTCAATTAATATATTCTAGTGCAATGATAAATAGTCGATGAAGAATTGGCACCTTAATTCATAAAATAATTCATGAAACCAGAAAATCCTTAAAAAAAATTCCCCAGGAATTTTAGTAAAAATTTGTATGCACAGGTAATTTGAATATAGTAAATTCTACCTGAAGTAGTCTTTTTATTGCCAGGAATTTTTATGTTGTAATACATAACTGTATTTATCAATTCTTTTGATAAAAGTAACCAATATTTTTGTTTATAATTGTACCTTGATTCAAATATTTGTAATTTGTAATTTTTTAAGATCTTGTAAATTGAGGTTACTATAATTATATAAATATACAAAATTATGTACATTTCATAATAACTTTTAAGTGTAAAGAATAATATTTAGTAAATTTCTAGTGAGGGATTTAAATTAATTTATCATTAATATTCTCCTTTTTTCAAATTTATATTTAACTATAGAAAAATGTTGGATTAACTATTTTAGATTTTCTGTTTTGCGATTTATTATAAATTTAAGGATGAGAAATACTAATTTGTAATATAATAATTAATACATCCAATTATATATTTATTCATTGAATACTTTATTTAGTTCAGTTACTTTATTAAAATTTTTATTAATTAAATACTTTAAATAAACAGAAAATTAAATTGTAGAAAAAAGGGACTACATGTAGAAACAATTATATATAAGATAAGTATGTAAAAATTACAGTTACTACAGGTACTGAAGAACTAACTGTACAATGTATGAGAATAATTAATTAATCAAGATTAGTTAATTCTCATATCATAAATTTTAGTATTAATTCAAATATTGCAAATACAAATATTAATTTTAGTAATATTATTATCGATATTCGCTAATTTTATTTAAATCAGCGACTTATTTATTTGGTTAGCACTTGGACTTACCATTCAGTGCGAGTACAATGGCGAAATAAAAATTCAAAGTTGGTTCGTTCGTGGGCGCGAAAAATTGTGCTCCTCCTCCTAGAAGAAATGGGAGGTGGGGTAATCATGAAGCACGATGATCTTAGATAGTACGCAACTGTCATGGATGGTACACGTGTTCCGGAGCTACGGTCGTTCACGTCCGCTTCAGGTACTCGACCGCCCGTGTAAGTAGTCACGTGTGATTTCTAAGTCGGTTTTCAGTGTACGAAAGACATTTTCGCAGTTTCGACGCATCGTGTTCACAAAATTTCTGGCAAGTGACGTAAAATACAAATATTTGTAGAAAGCCCTTTAGCTAAAATTTTGATACCTGATAATAATCGTGACGAATAATTATTATTCTTAAAAGACTTTTCAATTTCTTGATTTCTTTATCTTTTAATTTCTCAATTTCTCAATTTTTTAATTCTCAATTTCTCAGTTATTTAGTTTCTCGATTTCCAAATTCTTCAATTACTCAATTGTCAATCTTACAATTTATTAATTTTCCAATTTTTTAATCCTTTCCTTTCTCAACTTCCAACTTGTCAATTTATTAGTTTCTTAATTTTTCAAGTTTTTAATTTCTCCATTTCCAAATTTTTTAATTTCTCAATTTTCCAATTGTTTAAATTACCCAATTTGCAATCTCCCAATTTATTAATTTTTCAATTTATTAATTCTTTAATTTCTCAATTTTCCAGTTTTTTAATTTCTCCATTTCCAAATCTCCTAAGTTTTAAATTTTTCAATTATTTTCTCAACTTCTTACTTTCTCAATTTTTTAATCTTCCAATTTATTAACATTCCAATTTTTCATTTCACCAATTTCTCGACTTTCAATGTTCCATTATATTAATTTTCCAATTTTTTAATTTCTCTTCTTCCCAATTTTTCAATTTCCAGTTTCTCAATTTATTTTAATTTTTCAATTTTCAATTTTTCAATTTATAAACTTATCAATACCCCAATATTAAACTATTTTATATTTTAAATATTGAGTAAGGACTAAAGAAAAATTATTTCAATCTGATAACAGATTTTTACCCGTGTGTCAGTTTCTGTACAACTACATTTGTTCAATTATCAAGTAAAAATTGATTTTATTTAACGAAACGAACAAGAATATTCTTTCAGTGAATGAAAAGTGATGTGTTTCAGTGACAGAAAATTTAAAAAAGTATATCCTTCGATTATTCCACAATCTCGCGAGTGTTTCAACTAATAGAAAATTCAACAAAATTTGTGTGACAGTGTGACTTTTGAAAGTTGGTGGTTATTCAGAGGATTTGCATGAAATTACGAATCCAAGTTCGTCGAAGTGGACTTTCAGCGTGGGTGATTGATAATACCCTCTTGGATGGTGAGACAGTCTGAAAGAAGATTCGATATTGTTATTCAAATTCCCGGTCGATTGTCAAGGCTGAAATAATTGAATCTCTCATCGAGCGTAATTTCCTGATTCTTCATGCCTCTGACAGATAATCGATTTCATTCAACGACATAATTCATTCTAATGGTTACGTGATTCCGGAAAAACATCATTGTAATCGATGTTTTCTACTTGCATTGTTATTTCCCACCATTTCTTCGTAGCAAGATTTAAATCAGCCTCTTTGACGTCCGTTTAGTTTTTCATTACTTATTTAATTACCCACGTCATCTTTCATTCAGGAATGCATTGCTTCTTCGGAGAAAAATATTTTTCCAATTGTTTAACAACGATTTACGTTCGACAAACTTGCAGCAGTTCATTATCCTTGCAAATTAAATGGGAAATTGAATTTCAAATATAGAAATTGAGGATTTGGCGAGCGAATTGAAATGGAAAGAATTGCAATGTATTTTTGTTCGAATCAGTAAAGTATATATGATATTTAATTATTAATTCGGATGTTAATCCCTTGGCTGTTTAATATTCGAACTAGGAAAACTATAGTTAGCTTAGCAAATGTTAAAGTGGTATATAGCAAATTATAGCAAAATTATAGTAATCGAAATTATTATTTATTGATTTTTCTTTTTTGAAATTTGTGGAAATATTCAGCTGTTTTTTGGCAGAATTATAGTTCATTTTTTAATTATGATTTTATTTTAATTTTATTTAATTTTATCCTAATTTTTATTTTTACAGAGATAGAAATATGAACACATATATTCATGTACCTTTTCAGTTTTTAATTTCCACGAATTTCAAAAAATAGAATAAATAATCATTTTTATTACTATCGTTTTGATTGTTAATTTGCTATACCACTATAGCATTTGATATGTTCACTATAATCTTGTTAGTTCTAATATTAATATATTTACTTATTTGTTTATTTTTATCATATCACTTGAAATACATTGTACAATCATATAATTACATGTGATTTATTTAAACATATATTACAGATTGGTAGTTGATAGAATTGGAATATTGATAAAATTAGAATATATGGTCCCAAAAACGTAATTTTTTAATAATTTAATATAATCAAATTTATTGTAATATGGATAATTAAGTATGATTTACGTGTATACATATATTGTCTGGATAAAAGTGTATATTAGGACAAATGGTTAATACAGTTAGGTCACTCTGTACGACACACAGCTAGCAAAACAGTTAACTCATTGTCAGTGTAACTTAAATTGTTGCTAATTTATTTTTCAACTAATTATTTAGTATTTATTTTCTTCTTTTTCCTGTTTTTTAATGCTCGAATAAATTTTCTTTATTTAAATTATTATTATGTATTAAT
>NW_016915119.1:65070-105439 GCF_001483705.2 Eufriesea mexicana | reverse complement strand
TAATAATAATAATTATATATTATATGTTATTATGTATTAAGTTTTCTCTTCTTTAAATGTGATTTATTTCGAAATTATTTCTCTTTATCCAATTCTTATTTTTCTTTCATTTTCTTTTCCATTTCTTTTTAATGAACTTTGCATCAAAATTATTTTTTATTTCTTTAAATTATCTTTCTCCTCCATTTCACGAATTTCATATCAAAATTATATTTTCTTTCTTTAAATCTTCTTTCTTTTTTTTCATATTAATGAATTTTATATCAAAATTATTTTTCGTTGCAAAAGAGTATCTTTAATACTTGTTTGTGATCATTGTTGTATCATCGCGATTAAATATTTTATGTACGAATTATCGCGTGACCTTTGAATTTTTTTGTGAAATTCCAAAAATCTTAATTGTTTTAAAATGCTTAATTTTACGAATTCTTAAAAATCTGGTTTAATAATTCTATTATCCCCGTTAAACTCGGTTTTCCAACTGAATTAAAGATCCATAGCCTCGTGGTTAGCATCTGTTAATGATTGTTCGAAAAAACAAACATCGATTAAATTCAATAAATTGGATGATTCAGTTTCTTCGTTCCCCTAATTCCACGCGATTCATCATTGTCTCGCAAAAGCCGCTAAACAAACTCCCGACATGTTTGTTACGTAATGAACTTCGCATAATTGCTCCGAAGAAAGAAGATTAATCGATCGTTCCTCTTCCTTTCTTCTTCTTTTCACATCACCCGTTACACAATCGATGCCATCATCGTATCTCTCGACGTTCCAATGAAATTGAGTGATTCGATGGATGAAACTGCCCAGAAATGAAGAATCGGGTATTCACTACGTCTTCGTTACAATTTCTCTACCGTTTTCGAAATAAAATTGAGAAAGTAAAGTAAAATAAAGGAAAAATCGGGACTTCACGACGCGACTTACGTTTGCATCGTAATTCCTCTATCGTTATCGAAATAAAATTCGGGAATCAAATTTAAATAAATGAGAAATTGGGTCTTTGCTACGTCTATACCGTGTGGGAAATAAAATTTAAGATACACAGTGAAATAAATGAAAAATAGAGTCTTCGTCGTAATTATTCTAGCGTTTTAGAAATAAAATTTATCAAACAAAGTAAAACAAATGAAAAATCGGGTCTTCGTTATGTCTTCATCGCAATTTTTCTACCGTTTTCGAAATAAAATTCAGAATCCAAGGTAATATAAATGAAAAATCAAGTCTTCACTACGTTTATACCGTTTTCGAAATAAAATTTAAGATTCGAAGTAAAATAAATGAAAAATCGAATTTTCGTCACGTCTCCGTTCTAATTACTCTATCGTTTTTGAAATAAAATTCATTAACCAAAGTAAAACTAATGAAAAATCGGGTCTTCTTTACGTCTATGAAAAATCGGGTCTTCGTTATGTCTTCATCACAATTTTTCTACCATTTTCAAAATAAAATTGAGCAACTAATGCGCAATATATGAAAAATCAGGTGTTCACCACGTCTTTATCGCAATTTTTCTACCGTTTTAGAAATAAAATTCAGCAACCAAAGTAAAACAAATGAAAAATCGGATCTTTGCCACGTCTTTATCGCAATTTTTCTACCATTTTCGAAATAAAATTCAGAATCCAAAGTAATATAAATGAAAAACCAAGTCTTCGTTACATCTTCACCACAATTTCTCTACCTTTTTGGAAATAAAATTCAGGAACCAACGTAGAACAAAAGCAGAATCGAATCTTTGCTACGTCCATTTAAAATCGGATCTTCGTTAATATCTGCATCGCAATTTTTCTGCCATTTTTGAATTAAAATTCAGGAACCAAAATAAAACAAATGATCTAAGTTAAACCACCTCCTTATCAAAAATTAAACAAATCAAGGGATCGAAATGTTACACCAAGACTTTATCGTACCTCGTTATACCTGTGCTATTCAATAATCGATCCATGTTTGTGGTTTAGGATCAAGGATAAAGCAAGTGATCGAGAATGAATTTATTCTTCCGTAAGTATCTCTCGAGTACGTTAAACGAATGCAAATGAGGCACTTCTCCGTTACTTTACTAACAATAAGTGCCTATCGTTAGTTGACTCATGTGGAATAAAATTTGAGATCAAAAATAAATAAATAATTGCGAAGATTATTTTTATTTATTAAATCATACAACTATAATCTAGGGAATAATGATTAGAAATAACGGTTAGATCTCTTTCTTCTATCGTTTATCACGTAGGTTAAAGGATTCAAACGTGAAAATAGATCTTCATCTACGTCTTCAGATTTATTCGACTATCGTTTCAGAAATAACATTCGAAAACGGGAACAAAGCAAATGATCGGTTGGAAAAATAATTTTTCCATCATCGATGCAATAAATTCAACGATCTAAACGAAGAGCCGAGGTTCTACTACATCTCCATCATTATTCGTCTATCACTTCTGGGATAAAAATTGGAAAGAAACAGAAAACAAATAATCAAAGTTGAACCTCCTTTTCTCATCATCGATGTAACAAATCAAACGATTTAAACGAAGAACCGAATTTCCAGTACGTTTGCTTTATTATTGTACTATAATCTGAGGAATAAAGATTGAAAGGAAAGTCAAAGTCAATAATCAAAGCAGAATTTCATTCTTTTCCATCGTCCATCGAATGAATTAAACGACCGAAACGGAAAACCAAGTTCCACTACATCTACATCGTTATTTTAGTATAATCTGTGGAATAAAATTCGAAAACAGGGACAAAGTGAATAACCAAGGTTGAATTTCATTTTTTTCCATCATCGATCAAACGAATGAAACGATTCGAACGAAGTACCGAGTCTCCATTACGTTACCATCATCACTGACCTATCATTTGAAGAGTAAAAATAGAAAACAAGCTCAAAGCAAGTAATCAAGGCTGAATCTAATTTTTTCCATCAGTGAATAAACAAATCGAACGATCCGAAAGAAGAACCGTGTCTCCATTAAATTTCCATCATCATTGACCTATCATTTGTGAGTGAATGGATAAACTGATAACAATATTTATTGAAAAGTATAACAACGCAACATAAATTGTAATTAAATCACCTAACATAAATTGGCTTCTCACTGCGATATAATCTATACAGGACTCTCTCACACACAACGTCTATTTCTGATGACTGTCATTCACCCACTAACTGTTTTTCACGACTCTCTGTTATACTCTTCACACACATATTCTATTGACATTCTATGACAATCACTACCACATCATTCCAAGAATAAAAATTGAAAACAAACAAAAAGCAATTAATCGAGATTCGATTTCTTTTTTCCATCATCGACTTAACAAATCGAACGATCCAAAAGAAGAACTGTGTCTTCGGTAAATTTCCGTCATCATTGATCTATCATTTCGAGGATAAAAATTGGAAACAAACAAAAAGCAATTAATTGATTTGGTTCAATCTCTTTTTTCCATCATCGACTTAACAAATCGAACGATCCTAAGGGAAACGGTGTTACATTTTCATCATCATTGATCTATTCATTTTTCAAAGAAAAACCGAGATTCCATCACGTCTTCATTGTTATTCTATTATAATCTGAATAATAAAATTCAAAAACAGGGACAAAGTAAATAATAATGCTTGATTTTCACTTTTTTCCATCATCGATCAAACGAATCAATCGAATTTTCGAGTTTCCATTACGTTTCCACCATCACTGACCTATCATTTGAAGAATAAAAGTCAAAAGCAGGCTCAAAGCAAGTAATCAAATTAAACGATCGAAACGAAGAACCAAGTTTCACTACATCTCCATCCTTATTTTACTATAATCTGAGGAATAAAATTCGAAAACAGGGACAAAGGAAATAACCAAGCTTGAATCTTATTTTTTCCACGATCCAACAAACAAATTGAACGATCCAAAAGAAGAACCGTGCCTCCATTAAATTCCCATCATCATTGATCTATCATTTCGAGAATAAAAATTGGAAACAAACAAAAAGCATCTAATCGAGGTTCTATCCCTTTTTTCCATCATCGATCAAACAAATCAAACGATTCAAACGAAGTTTCGAGTTTCCATTACGTTTCCACCATCACTGACCTATCATTTGAAGAATAAAAATAAAAAGCAGGCTCAGAGCAAGTAATCAAATTAAACGATCGAAACGAAGAACCAAGTTTCACTACATCTCCATCCTTATTTTACTATAATGTGAGGCATAAACAGGGACAAAGGAAATAACCAAGTTTGAATCTTATTTTTTCCACGATCCAAAAGAAGAACCGTGTTTCCACCGCATCTCCATCGTCATTCGTCTATCATTTGGAGGATAAAAATGAAAAGTGGACACAAAGCATGTGACTCTAAAGCATGTAAATCTAATTTTTTCCCATTATCGGCTGAACAAATTGCACGATCCAAATGAAAAAGGAAGCCCCACTACATCTCCATCGTTACATAACACATTTCGAGAACTGCGGTCGAAAAACGAAAAAGAAGGTCGAATGCTGAGCCTCCTTTTTCCATCACCGATCGAGCCAATCGTCGATCGACATCGTCAGATTGTCGCCGATGAGTCCCGAGCTGGCTGCTCGTTCCACGTTGCTTCGAATGGTAATTATCCCGGCGAGAAGTATGCGGATCGGCGCAGAATGTCATGACAGGTAACGGTATAATCTTGTGACATTCGAGAGTATTAATATTGCCGAGCGTTTCGTTCGTTCATGGAAGTGTATCGAGCTGGATTCCTGAATGCGAAATCGTATGTCGCGGAGGACGTCTCCATTTAACACTAGAATCACCGATCCTGTCAAAAAGAATGGTCTCTGAATTTTCCTTTCTGCAGTTACTAAAGGCCTGCTTTAAAATGAATTAACCCTTTGCACTCGACGATTTTTCGACTAAAGAAGGGTACTAGATGAAAAATTTTCTGCTATAAAGCTGATAATATTTGTTGAGTAGTAAATAAGAAATCGTATACTAATTAACACGCAGAATTATTTAGTTTCGATACCTTGCACACTGTTACGTTATTTTAAATTTGGTATATTAATTAATGTCGAGCTTCGAAATTTTATCAAATGGTGACTGAAGGTGACTCTCGAGTGCAAAAGGTTAATATCCACTTGTGTCCAGATAACGCTAATTTATATACAGAGTGACCCCAGAAAATGTATACACACTTTAATACCTTATTCTTTTTAATTTATTTTTTCTGTAATCTGTAATCCATTTAAATATATACTGTTTTATAATCACGCAAAGTGTGTATACATTTTTTTGGGGCACCCTGTATTTATGCATCTTCATCGTAACACTGAAATTAGTATCTCCAATTTATATTAATTTATATTAATTCGATTATTATTTAATTTATATTAGTTTATTAATTTATATATCTTCGTCGTAGTGTTACATAGTCCCCATTTGACACTAGAATTACCATTCCTGTCAAAAAGAATGGTCTCAGAATATGTGTCTATATGTCTGTCATGTGTCATATGTCTAAAATATGTCTTTGAAGGCGATTATTATTGCTCTTTAAGCAATTTCAACATTTCTTTAAAACCATTTATTATCACTCCTTTCCTAATCCTATTATTAAATTTAAATCTCCTAATCAAAGCCTCAGAAAATTTTCTTCAAAATTGACTATTTTTACTTCTTTCAATAGCTATCCTATTAATTCTAGACCTAGTAAGTCAATTATATACAATATCCTCGAAACATTTCTTTAAAACCAATTATTATCACACCTTTCAATAACCATATTATTAAATTTAGATCTCCTAATTAATTCCTCAGAAAATTTTCTTCAAATTTGACTATTTTCACTCCTTTCAATAACTATACTATTAATTCTAGACCTAATCAGTCAGTTCTATACAACATCCCCAAAACATTTCTTTAAAACCATTTATTATCACACATTTCAAAAACCCTATTATTAAATTTAGATCTCCTATCCAATGATTTATAATACCTCAAAAAAATGTTTGCAAAACTGACAATTTTCACTCCTTTCAATTGCTCCACTATTAACTTTAAACCTAGTAAATCAATTCGATATAATATCCCCGAAACATTTTTTTAAAACCAATTATTATCACTCCTTTCAATAACCCTATTATTAAATTTAGATCTCCTAATCAAAGCCTCAGAAAATTTTCTTCGAAATTGATTATTTTTACTTCTTTCAATAGCTATCCTATTAATTCTAGACCTAGTAAATCAATTCGATATAATATCCCCGAAACATTTTTTTAAAACCAATTATTATTGCTCCTTTCAATAACCCTATTATTAAATTTAGATCTCCTAATCAATTCCTCAGAAAATTTTCCTCAAAATTGACTATTTTCACTCCTTTCAATAACTCTACTATTAATTCTAGACCTAGTAAGTCAATTATATACAATATCCCCAAAATATTTCTTTAAAACCAGTTATTATCACACCTTTCAATAACCCTATTATTAAATTTCGATTTTCTATCCAATTCACTATAATACCTCACAAACAGTTCTTTAACTCCGATTATCGTCACTCTTTTTGATACTTCCGCTACAAAATACGAAACTATTAAACCAATTCGATACAAGGCCACCAAACTTCATCTTAAATTTTCTCTTACAATTCTCGCTGATCCATACCGAATGGAAAACCGGACGGTCCTCTCTCAGTAGATCCACCAGCCAACGAACCGATCACGTTTCCGTATTGGCGTTCTCCTGTGTGACGCGTTCGAGGCGTGATTTACGTATCCCCGCGATAGCTGACATCAGTTGTCCGTATTTAGCATAACTGGAATTAATTACAAGGAACGCCGGCGGTCGTCGATGAATCGGCTGGAATTGACGCGGGAATAGAATAGGCGATCGAATAGGCCGGTGCTGTTGTCACTACACGTCGATAATTCGCCAGGGAAATCCCTGTCATAAATATTCTCCAACGATGAAACGGCCCCGATCGAGACCCTGCCTCTGCAACTGTATTACGGCAAAAAGTCACGGCCCTGGATCTTTTTGCTCGTTCGCAGCCTTGCACGGTGGCTCTCTCGATCGCGGTGGCATGATCCAGCCGATCGATCACTCGTGGGCCAGGTGTATTTCACGGGTTCAACCCGCTTCTTTTCACCCTTTGCACTCGCCAGGCCACCTCCATTTAACGTCATGGTCACTCGTTTCTTCGATTTTTCTTTTAGCATGCGCGATATGAATTTTTTGGTATTAAATTTTATACTAAAAATTCTGTATTTTTCGTTGTTGTTCTGGTCCTTTGATTTTTCTATTTTTCTTTTATCACTGGAACTACCAAACAGGTTAAAATGACTCATTTCGGATATTTTATTTGTACAATTTAATGAACATATGGCTGCTTTTATGGAGATTGATGCTGGATTTTATTTAGATATAAGTATAACAATGTTTAGTCAATTTCCTTCCCTCCTTTTATTAAAAATTTGATATTCTTGGTTATCGTTTTGATTACTTGATTTTTCAATTTTCTTTTTTTTTTAAAATAGGTGTTATGAATTTTTCAATATCGAATTTCTTGTTAAAAATTCTGGTTTCGAAGTTATCGCCTTGATCTCTTGTATTTTCAATTTTCTTTTTAATATACGTATTATGAACTTTCAATATAAAATTCTTTATTAAAAATTCGATATTGTGTGTTATCGCCTTCGTTATTTAACTTTTTACAGAAGCAATAAAATTTCGAAAATTAAGAAAATGGCAGCATCTTGAAATTTAAATATCGAACTTCCTTATGCTCCTCGTCCTTTGTGTGGTGAATAAAAATAGAAAAAGTCATCAAATTTTAAAGCCTGTAGTTCACACGATAAAGGTACATCCGATGAAGAGTTCCTCGAAATTTCAAGTCAATCGGTCAACTAAAACTTAAGATATTCCGTCAGCCAGTTCAAAAAATATAGTTTCGAGAAAAACGCGTTTGAAGTTTTCGTTTCCCATTATACAGTGCCTGTACGCCGTACTTTAAATATCTATAACTTTGCTAATTTTACAAATTCGAACAAATCCTTTTACACGGACATTTTCGAAAGCATATACTTTGAAAAAGTGTAAAAAAAAAAAAATCGATTTTTTTAACCGTTTGCATTCGAGAGGTGACTCTCATTGTCAGTCACCATTTAATCAGATTCTAAAGATCGACGTTAATTAATATATCAAATTTGAAATTACCTAACGATGCGTGGAATGTCGAAGAAAAATAATTCTGTATCTTAATTTGCATATGATTTCTCATTTACAATTAAAAAATATCGTCCACTCTATGACAGAAAGTATTCAAATTACTATTTTCCTGTAACGAAAAAGTCGTCGAGTGCTAGGGTTAATCCGGATTGCAAGAATACCCCTTTAATTTCACCAGAATTAATTTGTACGGATAACGTTCCTTTATCGCTTGTTTATTCAATTTATACTCGAGCTTGC
Source organism: Eufriesea mexicana (assembly GCF_001483705.2). Taxonomy (NCBI): domain Eukaryota; kingdom Metazoa; phylum Arthropoda; class Insecta; order Hymenoptera; family Apidae; genus Eufriesea; species Eufriesea mexicana. The sequence continues at coordinate 96,993 of NW_016915119.1, read as the reverse complement.
CTCGAGAATGCTTCGTTAGTAAGGAAGATGCGCGAAGGTTTCCCAGTTGGTTTTCCTTCGAGCTTGGTTCAAGGCTGGCGAATAACCAGAGAAGCGGTTTAATTGTTTATAACTTTACTCGGCTGGTTTTTTAAAGGCAAAATGACGACGGGGAGTTTGTAAATGGCGCGCGTAAATGCGAGGCCGAATGTAGTCGGTGAAAATAGCGTGGGAAGATCGTTTAGTGAAATTCCTTTGGTTGTCCTTACGAATCTTTGCTTCGAGGATCAGTTTCTGCAAATATTGCAATAATTGCATAAATATAAACATGGTTTTTACTATAAATTTACAGGAAATATTTATATTATTTAATTTATAATTATGGATGTTTAAAATTGAATTGAATATTTGATATATTTGGGAAGATCATTTTTTCATTTTTATAATTTAATTAAATAAATTTAATAAAAAGGATTGGAAAGGAGATTGGTGTAAGTGCTGCAAAAATATTATTAGTATAATAGGGTTATAAATTACCTGAAATAGTGTACTTATTGATCTTTTTGTTAGTGGTGGATGAAATTTAATAACAATAAGAAGAATTATTTATTTAATTACAAAGATTATCAAACACAAATATTGGGTTAGAATATAATTATTTTATCACAATACACCTTCACACATATTCTCACCATTAATAATCGATTACAACTGACATATTCCAAATCACTTTCTTTTTTCTTTTTTCTTTCATACATTACATTATATACACAATTCACATACCTCGATCATTACATCCATACTCATTTATCATAATAACCTGAATTCATTAGATATTTCCATCCCATGCATACTTGTTCCAATACACTCATTCCAATACATATATATTTAAAAACTATGTAACCATTACCACACTTTTGGGAACTGTTTTCTTATATAAAATGTGAAATGAACATGTAGAAAATTTAATAGTATATATTATATTTGATTGAATTTAATTAGATTTGGAATTTAATTTTAATTACATTTAATTTGGTTGATAAATTAATTAGGAAATTATTAGATAACTTAGAAATTCAGTAGATTATAACTTATATCGTGATGTTATTATTATTATTAATTTATAAAAACATTTAATTTATTGACTTACGAAATTGCTTAATCATACTTATTTTAAATTACTCGTAATATGTTTTTGTAATATATCGATAATGAGGTTACCGAACAATGAGTACATACTTCGTGTCAAGTCATTCATAATGTAATCGTCCAAGTTTAATACATATCAGCACAACAGCTTTACATTTCAGTTAACTATTCCGTAATGACATCAACGTATGAATTTACGTCACTTCGATCACAGTATGTTGTACCATCAATTTCATCCAGCAAAACACTATGTCAATGTTCTTTATCGAATCATAAAAAATGTAATTCTTCAAGTGTAAACAAAACTGAGACCCCTTTTTCAACGAAAATAACTTAACTGAAAATAACACGTCTTAAACGCATATCGATACAGAAATAAATTATCTTATTATTAATTTATAAATATTCGATATTACGAGTTTTATAACTCATAACCAAAGAAATTAATTTTATAAATATGCAATATATGTATATTATTAACATATAATATATTTGTAATGTATTTACAAAATATTGAATATAAAAAATATAGTAAATATTAAAAATAGGTATTAGATAATATTGTAATAACTATTACAGTAATATTGTAACATGGTGAAAACTGATTTTGAGACACCGAAAACGGACAGAACAATAACAGAATAACTGGCAGAGTAAACTCGGAAAACTAATTTAACTCAGGAAAGGAACACTAAAATAACGTATCTAAAACATTCGGAAATACACTCAAATTTGACTTAACTTAGCTTTGCTACCTAAAATAACTTTCCCATTTGCTTCCAGAAAATATCGATCGGTTCATAATTTGTTTTTCTCTAAAATGAAAATTAATTTTCAATGAAATAAATTTTCCGAAATGGTATCCTACGGTATTATATATTTTTATTCATCAAGCACAATCTTCCTCTCTTAATTCCACCATTCTGACCTTCAACCTCTTACCAACACCAACCAATCTCAGAAGTCCACCCAAAACACTGTTTCAATCTTCAGAGAACCCAAAGAACCTAACCCTATTCTTTCACATTCGATCTCATCTTGTTCTCCAATTCCTGGGAATCTCAAACATCTCTTTCTCCACTAACATAACACTATAGGACTATCAGTATTATATATTTCTGCTCATAAAACACAATCTTCCTCTCTTAATTCCACCAATCTGACCTTCAACCCCTCACCAACGCTAACCAGTCTTAAAAGTCCACCCAAAAACACTGTTTTAATCTTCAAAGGACCCCAAAGACCTAAACCTAGTCTTCCAAATACGACCCCATCCTGTTCCTCAATTTCCGAAATCCAAACATGTCCTTCTCAACGCAATAACACTATCAGTATTGTAGGATGGCGATAACTGGTTTGGAGACACCAAAAACTGACAGAACAAACGAGAACAAAATAACACAAACACAAAGCTCATAAAACTAATTTAACCTAGGAAAGGAACACCAAGATAACGCAACGAAAACACACAAAGACGTACTCTAATTTAGCTCTTTTTCCAACACCGAGCGACTCACGTTTGTGCCGGTCACAATTAACCCATTTGCATCATGGTGCCGTGTTCAGGCATCAGCGACGATCAACGGACGACTAGCCCGTATCAGCACCTATCCATAATGGTAGTTAAAAGGATTTTCACGACAAAAGTAAAACTTGTTAAGAATATAATGAACCGATGTAGATGAGATGCTCACAAAAGGGATCAAACGTGATCTGTGGCATATGAAGAATATTCAGCAGCTGGTAATGGAAAAAGTCAGCCCGTGGATTATTCCGCGCTCAGTGATAGGTGACAGTCGTAGCTCGCGGAATATTCCGCGCTCGGTGATAGAAGACAGTCATGGCTAGCGGAATATTCCGCGCTTGGATGCAAATGGGTTTGCACTAAAGAAGCGCCTCTCAGTCACCATTTAATCAAATTCTAAAGATGGCTGTTAATTAATATATCAAATTTACAATTATCCAACGATGCAATGATTAGGAATATCGAAGTAAAATAATTTTACGCCTTAATTTGTATACAATTTCTATTTACCGTTTTAAAAATATCGCCGACTTTATGACAGAAAGTCTTCGAATTACTATATTTCTGTATAGAATATATATAAAAAATCGCTGAGTGCAAAGGGTTAATTTCTAAGGATTTGGTTGTCGAGGACCCTGCTTTTATGCTTTTCTTAACCTACGCTTCCACGCAATTTAATTTTTGTTACCCAAAATTACTTCCCATTTGCTTCTAGAAAATATTGATCGGTTTATAATTTCTTTTCGTTGGTAATAGCCGATATATATGTTTCCTATTTGTATAATAATGTTTCTCCATGTATTATTATAATTTTATTCAAAAATTAATTAATATTGATTTCCAACCGTTCCATAAATAATAATAAATTCATAATAATATTATTATAACATTTTGGTATCTGTATCAATAACTCATAATATTTATTATAGTAGTAATATATATAGTAATACATATAATAATAAATATTAATACCTAGTAACCATATTTAAACGATTTATGTACGCAATATTCGAAAGTGATGTATAAGTATACCGAGATAATATTTACACTACTATCCTCATTTATAATATAAAGAATTTAACGTAAGAAATGGATCGAAGCGAATCACGAATTACAGTACATCAATGACAATCAGTATCGAGTCGAACGATCATCGTGTATGCATGTCTCAAGTAGAAGCCCGGTAAACCCACAGAACGCAACTGGGCCGTAAAATATCGTTGCACATTGTGTAATAACCGTCGCAACATGAAAGAGAATCGTTTCGATGCTCGAAAGGAACATGTCCGATAAAACGATCCACGTCGATCGAACACAATCGATCGTCCGACTGATCGGCTACCGTGCCGATCACGCGAAAAGAGAAGAAAAAGCTCGAGGCTTCCTCGAGAGAGGCAATTTCGTTAGCATCGAATCACGATGAAAAGAAGTCAAGTCAGAGAGGAATTGTTAAAGGCTGACAAAGCCAGGCGATGACGTCAGAATCCTTTCTAATTTTGTTACGTCACGACTGATTAAGGATCATCCAAGGTGTATGGTCCACGGAGACGTAGAATTATTGTCCTTGAACCTGCCTGTTGTTCCCTTGCAGGGTCACCGAACCTTCCTCGAACTCTATCTTGGAATTTTAGATTCGATTCATTCTTGGTTTAAAGCACGATACAGGAATTGTATACTCGTGCACGAAGGTATTCCAACATTATATATACTGTCTAATATGTAAATGATATATGAATGTTGAACTGAAGTATTTAAAATAATAGGAATTGTTATAGGGAAATTCATAAAGGGGAGTTTGATAATTGTATCAGTAAATATAGAACATAATTTAGGGATTAGTTCAATATTTAACAAAATTTGGTATAAATATCTAATAATCGGTAAATCATAATTGGTGAAATGATTTAGAAAATATTTGTTGTAAATATTTAATAATTAGTAAATCATAATTGGTGAAATAATCAGGATTTATGTAGCAAGAGAGAAGTTTTAAAATGATATCAGTAAAAATATCATAGAAAATAATTTAAGAATAAGTTCAATATTTAAAAAGTACTTGTTATAAATATTTAATAATTGGTAAACCATAATTTATGAAATAATCAGGATTAATATAGCAAGCTGGAGGTTTCAAAATTGTACCAATAAAAGTAGAAAATAATTTAGAAATAAGTTCAATATTTAGAAAATATTTATTGTAAATATTTAATAATTGGTGAACCATAATTGGTGAAATAATCAGGATTAATATAGCAAAAGGGAAGTTTCAGGACTGTATCGTTAAAAGTAGTTTAGTATTAAAAAAATATTTATTATAAATAAGCTGAAATACAAAATACAAGTGTCATAAAATATAAAATATAAAATATAAATTTAACAACAATCTAATACAGTACATAACAATAATTAAAAACACTATTAATTAAAAAATGAAAAGTTTAAATGTGCAGTTTCTTCATTTCCTCTTGCTTATATCTTAAGGCGACTTTCCATTGGGAACACTAGCGCCACCGTGACTCGTTACTTGGAATAAATGTGAATATCGTGTATGTCATTCATTTATTTTTTCAATTTTACTGATGTAATTTTGGGAATTCCATTTTACTACGTCTACCACATTGTTTTAAATATTTCGATTTAACATTTGCTTGCTGAATATAGTCAAATACTTTTATTTACGAGTGTATAACGTTCCATCGAAAATAAAACGAAGTGTTAAATAATGTTAAATAATTTCTCGTCGATGTGTTATATACGTGTTACGCAATCTGCTTAAAGAGACCGAGAGATAAATATTCTCGAAAGGAGTCATTCCGTAAGAATTATTTCATAATTCCTGATAGGATCCTTTCCTCGTTTCTTAAGAAATGTGAAGGTTTATTTAAAAATAAATGTGATTAATACCCATATTTTATTTCCATATAAGATTTCCAGGAATACATACAGGAAAACATACACTTTATTCATTCCAATTTCTATAACAAGTTCGTAATAATTTATTCGGTAGAAAATTATACTTTTGCAGTAAATTCGTACTGCAAATATTTCAGATATACTAAAATACCAAACAGGTATCCTAAATTATTTTTCTATAGCAAGTTTCCACACCCGTTATGAACCAAATCTTAAAATATCAATTCCACAAATAAAGACTCGAAAGTTGGAATAAGGTATACAAATTTTCACGAATAGTATGAACCCTTTACACTCGACAATTTTTTCGTTACAAGAAAATAGTAATTCGAAGACTTTCTGCCATAAACATATTTATCGACGACAATTTTGAAACGATAAATAAGAAATCGTATGCAAATTAAGACGTAGAATTGGAGAGTCACAGTCTCTACTTTGCTAGAGAATACTTACTTCGGCTATTAAAATTCACTGCAGGCTAGGGACTGGATTGGACTCATTGTCAGTCTGAATTCTCGTTCTCAACGCGAACAACTGATGAACTATAAGACAACTGAAAGCAACTATCTCGAACTGACGGACTAACTCGAATTCTAAGCAATATTCGAAGACAACTCTTACTAATCTCGAACTAAACAGCAACTCTATGCAACTCTTACTCTATCTTTTAAGCCCATCTAGGAGGCAAGGGCCTGCCCCGAAGGAGGAGAAAACTCACCCTATAGGAACACTTCGACCATCGTGTCCTAACAATTCCTAAAAATATCCCACAAAATTATTTTACTTCGATATTCCACGCATCGTTGGCTAATTGCAAATTTGATATATTAATTAATATCCATCTTCAGAATCGGATTAAATGGCGACTGAGATGCGCCTCTCGAGAGCAAAATGTTAAAACGTGTAAAATTCGTAAAGGAAATTCATGCTTATTCAATTAATAGAATAAAATAGCTTTTTTCCCAATTTTATAAGCAAATTTAAATAAAATCGGTATTATTTTAACCACTTTCGCTACCAATAAACTCACGGTTGCGGTGCCGTGCGCTACAGTATCATACGCGTAAGGTGTCACATTGGCGTCGCGAGATACTGTATGGATTCTGAAATACTTCCAAGATATCAATGACACTATGCAACGCCGTGCACTTTGCAACTGTAGCTCGAGAAATGAACGATCTGGTTATTAGTCGACATACAACCCATGTTATTTTTATTTCTGCGATAAATGCCTATCGACGTGGTGTACACGTCGCTGGCGATTTTGGAACAAAAGCATTTCGACGTGCGTGGCACGTCCTTTTAGCGTAAGTGGTTAACCCTTTTAGTGCTGAACGACGATATATCGTTGCGTATGCGACGGTGCCTTATTCTTCTCATTGCGAGAATGTTTTATCTTGAAATAAATTTATAAAACGTTATAAACGGTCTAATTTCATTCCAAAAGAATTTAAAAGATTGTTTTTGGGTTTAACTTTTTGTTATATTCTATGCTGGTTGGTGTCGAGGCTCTGTATACGCTAGAGCAATAAGGTAGAAACTCGACGCGGGATAGTTTCTTGGGACCGTAATCACAATATGTTTATGATAGTGTAGTGGGTGTAAGAACTGTGCTCTTTCAATTAGGTACAGTAACGACGGTTTATTGACGCGAGTATGTGAAAAGGGCAGAAAAAAGCACGCCAATCCGCGCGCGGGAAGAAAAGTGTCACACGGTGTATGCATCGGTAAGCATCAATGCTAAATAAATTGTTTGTGCGATTAAAAATAAGTAAATATTACATATTTTTAGTAAGCAGATAACTGAATATAGATATTTATAATAATACCAAAAATTTTTTTCAGTGACGTTATACCAAATCCATTTGTTCAGTAATAGATCTGTCTGACGCTTGCCGTGCATCATGGAGTTATCCTTTCGTTCTGAGCTCCGATATTGGTTATTTTATTAAAAGTGATCGAAAATGTAATACTTATATTCCATACTACGTGACCAACATAAAACTGTGATCAAACGATGATTATTCTTATGTGCAAATATCGTTTGTAGAAGAGAAACTTGTTTCTATGTTTTCCATCATGTTTCATATTGATGTTATTTCTACGATTTTCAATCAATATTGAAATACAATTGGCATTGCATTATTCTTCCTCTCTTCCGTAATACGCTGCATTTTGAATTTTTTAAATATCATTCGTACTTCGATTTTTATTAGCTTTTTCCCAAACCTTAGTAATAGGCTCCCGTTTTTCGCTCGGCATTAAAAGGGTTAAATTACCAAAGACGTGTGAAATTTTCCTATTTCGTATAAAATAAAATCCTAAAATACGACAAACCGGAACTCCACGTAGAGAAATTTGCAAGTCCCAAGAAAATGTGAAATATTTATCATGGAATAACCTATGTCAATGTTCTATACATCGACATTTTATTTCCAAGTTCCCACAGTCCATCGCGATAACTTCGCGAATTTCGCATTATCCACATCAGCATAGTCTTATAGCATGGGAACGGGGCACGGGGGACTGCTTCATCCGCAAGAGGGACTCCTGATCTCGTGACGAGGATGATCCAACTGACACGGAAATCAATTAAACGTCGGGAGAACGTAACGAAATTCGACTTTCTCCGAGTGCTATCGAAGGTCAGGATTTTTTCACCGGGATGCTTATCGATCACGTGCAAATTTCGTTCAAGCCAGACGTTGATCATTGTGAAACCCCGGGCCTGATAATCCCGTGGCTATCGTCTATCAGCACGTATCCTCTGTAAACTCGAATTCTTCGAAGGGTGCATATCTTCCAGCCGATAATTCTCTATCGATCCTCTTCGATTCTCAGCTGGACTTTGACGTTTGCATTTTATCTCCGTTTCTTACCCAACCGGCCATTTCTCATCCAGAGAAACCAGATTATGCGTGGACCGCTGGCCTAAAGCTAGGCTGCGAGTGGTCCGAGATGCTGCAAGTCTCGCGAGTAAGTTCTTCCGTCTCTTTTTCTTCTTTTTCATGTTTCTTCCTTTTTTCTTCTTATCTTTTCCTCCGTTTGCTTTCATCGGTTATATGATCATACGTGGACCAGCGCTAGCCTAAAGCTAGGCTAGGAGAGTGTCTGAGAAGCTAGAAGTTTCGTGAGTAATTTCTTCCTTTTCCTTTTCTTCTTTTCCATATTTCTCCTTCTTCTTCTTCTTTTTCTTCTATATTTCTCCCTCTTCTTTCTTATCTTTTGCTTCGTTTGCTTTCATCGATTATGTGATCATGCGTGGACCGGCGCTGGCCTGAAGCTAGGCTGCGAAAGTGTCTGAGAAGCTAGAAGCCTCGCGAATAATTTCTTCCTTTTCCACATTTCTCCTCCTTCTTTTTCTCCTTTTCTATATTTCTCCCTCTTCTTTTTTATCTTTTCCCTCGTTCCGTTTTACCGACAACATGATCATGCGTGAATTGACTCTGACCTAAAGGTAGGCAACGAGAGTGTCTAAGAAGCCAGAGGAATCGCGAATAATTTCTTCCTTTTCCATATTTCTCCTTCTTCTTCTTCTTCCTCTTCTATATTTCTCCCTCGTCTTTCTTATTTTTTCCTTCGTTTGCTTTCATCGATTATATGATCATGAGTAGACCGACGCTGGCCTAAAGCTAGGCTACGAGAGTGTCTGAGAAGCTAGAAGCCTCGCGAGTAATTCCTTCCTTCTCTTTTTCTTCTTTTCCATATTTCTCCCTCTTCTTTTCCTCCTTTTCTATATTTCTCCCTCTTCTTTCTTTTTTATTTTTTCCCTCGTTCGGCTTTATCGGCGACATGGTCATGCATGAATTGACTCTGACCTAAAGGTAGGCTATGTGATTGCCCGAGGAGCTAGAAATCTCGGGAGTAATTTCTTGCATTTCTTCTTCTTCTTCTCTTTCTCTCCTTTTCTATATTACTCCCTCTTCTCTTTTATCTTTTCCCTCGTTCGGTTTTATCGATGATATGACCATGCTTGGACCGACGCTGACCTAAACCTAGCCTACGAGAGTGTCTGAGGAGCTAGGAGCCTCGCGAGTAATTTCTTCCTTTTCTTTCTTTTATTTTCCTTTTTCCTTTTGCATATTCCTTCTTTTTCTTTCTTATCTTTTCTCTCGTTCGCTTTCATCGATGGTTCAATCGGTGCTGACCTTAAGCTAGCCGAATAAGTAATAAACCTAGTATGTCCGAGTAGCTAGAAGTCTCGCGAGTGATTTCTTCCTTCTCTCTTTTCTTCTCGATTTTTCTCCCTCTTTTTCTCCTATCTTTTCCCTCGTTCGCTTTTATCGATGATATAACGAACGGTGTTTTTTGCAGGGTTAGGTTATTTTCGATTATGTAATTCGGATAACTCGGTGAATCTCTGGCTGACAATGAGGAGATTAATTACTTTCGCAATCTCGATTACAAAACGACTGAAGTTTCAGGCTGAAATTGGTAATTTAGCGTGGATTAATGAGTCACAGTTGGTTTATCAGTGCTTTCGCGAGTAATAAACATAAACGAATGGCGAACGGCTGCGTCGTTTATGTAATATGGAGCAGTATAGTATGACCATTCGAGGTTGTAACTTTAGGCTGGGCTTTTCTTTTTCTCTTTTACCTCGACACGCTTCGTATCTTCGTTGGCATTTTGGTCATTTTAATCGCGTCATTTACCCCCATTTATTGTGATCGCTATATTTCGTTATGCTCATTGTATCTCGTGATTGGCCGAAAGTAAATTTAGCAATGCGAGCACTTTATTTCTCGATAAGGATATAAGGTATTTTTTTTGTCTCATTTTTATGCTCGTTATTTACGTATTATGTAATAACGTGTAATTATACTTATCGTGTTTTTATGGAATCGATTTTATATAATTCGTATCTTTATGTAATTATTTTATTTTATTGCACTAAATTTATTATATTACATAATGGCGTGATACATATTATTATATTTCAGTATGAAACAGAGCACTGTAGATTATACATGAGAACGGGCCTTGAGAAAACTGTCACACCTAAATATCACAGTTTCTAATTCAAAAATTCTGCGAGGAATATCACCTAGTTGCTATTAATATGAAAATTACCATAGTCGAAATATCAGGAAAAAATTTGATTTCTTATTTTTGGTAAAATAACCTTCTTAAAGTTTAACTATCATCGGTATATATCGGTGATTGATTTTAACAAAGTTTCATGTACGCCAAATTTTGAAACGATCGATTTTGATATTTGGCAAACAGTAAAATCGATTCATTGTTAATAACAGACTGCATCGATATTCTGATGGTATACAAATATTTTTGGCAAAATTTCCTTAAAATTTAACTAAAATTGAATCGTCAGTGAACATCAGTGATTAATTTTAACAAAGTTTGACAAACTTCAAATTTTAAAACGATAAATTTTGACATCTGACAAACGTTAAAATCGAATCATTATTAATAACAAATTCTATCGATATGCCTATGGTATACAAATATTTTTGGTAAAATTTACTCAATATTTAATTATCGTCAGTAAACGTCAGTGATTAATTTTAACAAAGTTTGACAAACTTCAAATTTTAAAACGATAAATTTTGACACTTGACAAACGTTAAAATCGGATCATTATTAATAACAAACTATATCGATAATAAATTTCATCAACGGATTATACCAAAATTAAAAAACGTAAAAACCGAACGATCGTTAATACTAGATCTTAACAAAATTCTATCACGATCGATAATAAACATCAACCTTCGATTGCAACAAAATTTACGAACGATTTCAACGAAATTTATGGAATAAACTTTAACGATCAATCTCAATAAAATTTAACAAACGAAAAAATTGTTTCGACTAAAAAATAAAAAAAAAAGGCAGGAAAACATTTTTCGATCTAGATGATCATTCTAGACACGGCCATTATCTCAGCCAAAAGATCGCTCGATACTCGCCCAGTTCTTTTTGCCCAATTATATCAAACGCTTCAATCGTCCCAATTAATATCCGAGCGAATTCCGCAAAAAGCGTCGCTGCGAGTGGATTCATGGCCAAGCACGAGCCATTAAGATGACATTTTATCGTTGCTACTCGCGCAGATACTCGTTTCTCTGGCAGAAGGAGAAAAAAGGGAAAAAGGAAAAAAGCGAATCAGCCTTTTAAAACAAAATTAATTACAGCGACTGAGCCGTACGTTGATCTATCGAGCTCTTAAATCGGGAGGCATCAGTGGTTCGAGTTTTTCTCGCCGGGTCGATCGTGCTAAAAGGTGTCGATTTCTCGAAAATGATGAGGTCGGATCGTGACTCGGCTGGAATTCCGCGTTTAATGCACGAAAGGAGAGAATGCAGCTGCACCGTTGGTCAGTCGGTACAGTGACGTCAATGGACTGGTCCTTAGGAAAGGCCAAGGAGATAGCAGGAAGCCGTGGAAGCCGTAAAAACTCGTCGTTACGGAGACGATTTTGTGGTGCCATTGGCGGATGGCAAAAAGGAGAGTTTCGACGAAACGGGTATACGCTGGGAGACCTCTGTTAATTGAGCGGTTCCGAACGATACCGTGTGTTTATGCCATTCGGCTTCTTAATTGTGTCGGATTTTATCGTCGGCCAACAGCGGCCACGGAATTTGGCAAACGTGGATTTATTGATAATTGATCGCCGGTCAATTATGTGGAATTTGCTGTCGTTTATTCGGTTCCTGTGCGAGAAGTTGACGCGGGGAACAAGGGTTCCAGGATTTAGGGGTTCGCGGTGTACGTGAGGGTAGGAAAGAAGTGTTTCGTGGATACTTAGAGGGTTTAAATTCGAGAATCTTGGATTAATCTTGGGATTTAAAACTCTTTGCACTCGAGAGGTGAGCTTCGGATACCATTTCATAAAATTTGGAAGATCGATATTGATTAACCCTTTGCACTCGAGAGGTGACCAACAGTCACCATTTCTTTAGATTCAAAAGGTCGACGTTGATTAATGTATCAAATTTGAAATTACCTAACGATGTGTGGAATGTCGAAGAAAAATAATTCTATATCTTAATTTGCATATGATTTCTCATTTACAATTTAAAATATATCGTCGACTCTATGACAGAAAGTCTTCGAATTACTATTTTTCTGTAACGAAAGAGTCGTCGAGTGCAAAAGTGTTAATATATCAAATTTAATGTAATGTAACAGTGTGCGAGGTATCGAAATCAAATAATTCTATAATTTTATTATTATACAATTCTTTATTTACTGCTCAATAAAGTATCGTCAGCTTTTTAGCAGAGTATCTTTGATTTTCTACTCTTCTCTAGCCAAAATATCGTCGAGTGCAAAGGGTTAATAATATTTGGTTTGTTGTTATGTACAATGTGTCGTGAAACTTAATTCATTTGAGGATTTAGGAGTTCATAGTGTTTAGTGGGGATGAAAAGAAGCGATTGATTTGTACCTAATGATACCTGTGCTGTTTACATTCAAAATTTTCAAGAGAAACTTTGGATAAATCAGTTGTATTGCAATTCAATGATATTTGGTTTGTTCTTATGTACAATATGTCGTGAAACTTAATTCATTTGAGGATTTAAAGGTTCATAGTGTTTAGTAAAGACAAAAGGAAGTGATTAGTCAATACTCAATAATACTTATGCAGTTTTGGTTCAAGATTTTAAGGAGAAGCTTTGGATAAATCAGTTGTATTGGAATTCAATGATATTTGGTTTGTTCGTATGAACAATATGTCGTGAAACTTAATTTATTCGAGGACTTGGGGGTTCATAGTGTTTAATGGGAGTGAAAAGAAGCACTTAATCGATGTATACGTATGTTTTAAATTTCTTATTTTTATAAGGAACTTTGGATTCATGAACGATTTGAGATTTAATGACATTTGGCTTATTCATATATACAATGTGTCGTGAAATTTAATCTCTTTGAGGGTTTAGGTTCATAGTGTTTAGTGGCAATGAGAAGAAACAATTGATATATATGTATCTCTCAGACTTTCAATTTTTATAAGAAATGTTGAATTGATCAATGATTTGAGATTTAATTGTTGTGAAAGATAAAGGTCTATAATAATTCATAAACCCCTAAATAGTTAATAGTATTTACCAAGGATAGTACGAAGTGGATAATCGATATAAGTGTTACACTCAAGAATTTTAGCACAAATGGTGAGTCTACAATATACTTAAATGGAAATGATAATTTATAATCATAAGTTATTGATATTTATTTATATTAATTGAATACTAATTTATTTTGTTCGTATAGAGGGTAGTGTAAAAAAGTAATATATAGGGTAATAAAAAATATTGAACAAATAGACATCCCATATTCAAATCGTTTAATCCGTTGGACTAAAGACATAGTATGGGATCAAACATAACCAGGAAAAATAAAAAATTATTGGCATTGTGAGTTATGCTTATTATTTAGAAATTTAGAATTAGTAGTGTATACTTGTTAGTACATACAACATCGTACATTGACTATTTCCAGAATTATCTCCATGTATAACACACACTTTTGCTCTCTTAATTCTACTCATCTGACCCTCAGCTTCTCACCAGCACCAACTAACCTCAAAAAATTATTTCAATCTTCAAAGAACCCAAAGAACCTAACTCTAGTCCTTCAAATTTGATCTCATCCTGTTCTCTAATTCCTGGAATCTCAAACCTCTTTTTCTCCACGCCATAACACTATCAATATTATATATTTCTGTTCATAAAACACAATCTTCCTCTCTTAATTCCACCAATCTGACCTTCAACCTCATACAAACACCAACCAATCTTAAAAGTCCACCCAAAAACACTGTTTCAATCTTCAAAGGACCCCAAGGACCTAAATCTAGTCTTTCAAATACGACCCCATCCTGTTTTCCAATTTTTTCAATCTTACACATCTCTTTCTCCATGCTATAACACTGTCAATATTGAAGGATGCCGAAAACTGCTTTTGTTATTTTCTTTGTTTAATCGAAGGAATATTGAGTCAGTGCGAAAGGGTTTGAGACACCGATAACGGACAGAACCATAAGAACAGAATATCTCGAACACTAAACTCGTAAAACTAATTTAACTCAGGAAAAGAACACTAAAATAACGTAACTAAAACACTCGGAAATACACTCAAATTTGACTTAACTTAGCTTTGCTACCTAAAATAACTTTTCCATTTGCTTCTAGAAAATATCGATCGGTTCATAATTTGTTTTTCTTTAAAATGAAAATTAATTTTCAATGAAATAAAATTTCCGAAATGGTATCCTACGGTATTATATATTTTTATTCATCAAGCACAATCTTCCTCTCTTAATTCCACCATTCTGACCTTCAACCTCTTACCAACACCAACCAATCTCAAAAGTCCACCCAAAACACTGTTTCAATCTTCAGAGAACCCAAAGAACCTAACCCTATTCTTTCACATTCGATCTCATCTTGTTCTCCAATTCCTGGGAATCTCAAACATCTCTTTCTCCACTAACATAACACTATAGGACTATCAGTATTATATATTTCTGCTCATAAAACACAATCTTCCTCTCTTAATTCCACCAATCTGACCTTCAACCCCTCACCAACGCCAACCAATCTTAAAAGTCCACCCAAAAACACTGTTTTAATCTTCAAAGGACCCCAAAGACCTAAACCTAGTCTTCCAAATACGACCCCATCCTGTTCCTCAATTTCCGAAATCCCAAACATGTCCTTCTCAACGCAATAACACTATCAGTATTGTAGGATGGCGATAACTGGTTTGGAGACACCAAAAACTGACAGAACAAACGAGAACAAAATAACACAAACACAAAGCTCATAAAACTAATTTAGCCTAGGAAAGGAACACCAAGATAACGCAACGAAAACACACAAAGACATACTCTAATTTAGCTCTTTTTCCAACACCTTAGGAAAGGAACACCAAGATAACGCAACGAAAACACACAAAGACGTACTCTAATTTAGCTCTTTTTCCAACACCGAGCGACTCACGTTTTTGCCGGTCACAATTAATTTCTAAGGACTCTGTTTTGGTCGTCAAGGACCCTGCCTTTATGCTTTTCTTAACCTACGCTTGACCTCCCCGTAGGGACCACGCAACTTAATTTTGCTACCCAAAATAACTTTTCCATTTGCTTCTAGAAAATATTGATCGGTTTATAATTTGTCTTTATTGGCAATGGCCGATTTGCGATTTCTGTCCGAAATGGTATCCTACAGTATTACATATTTTTATTCGTAAAACACAATCTTCCTCTCTTAATTTCACCAATACCGTCCAAGCTCAAAAAACCGTCCCAATGCTCAGAGAACCCAAAGAACCGAATCCTACCCTCTCTAATTCGATCTCATCCTGTTCTCCAGTTTCCGGAATCCCAAGCATCTCCTTCTCCAGGCCGGAGAGCCGCGGCAGAGGGGTTAAAGCACCCCGTAGCTGCTCGCAGGCGATTCAGGAAAGCCCGTCCAAGAATTCCATCGTCCATAGATCCCATCAGCATAGATAAACATTCTCTTTCTTGCCGGGACCTTTCGCGGGAGGCTAGGAGAAGTCGAGAAATAAGCGGTTCTCTTTTGTGCCTTGGTTTCCCCCGTATCTCTTCTTCTAGGCCCTCGCTGTCTCTCTTCCTCGCCACCCTGCCCGCTCTCGCGTTCCTCGTCTACCTATCCCACTGTACGCGATGTTACACGGCACCAGGTGGAGAAGGGATGGTATTGTGTCTCTACGTTGGTATATAAGCGTAAGCGTGCAAATCCGCGGCCTCGTGTATGGGTATAATCGTTTATTTCGCGTCGACCTTTGCGGGGCACTACGTCAAAATGTCAGACGCGACCCCGCCTGAGCGTAGGGAAGATGCACTGGGAACGTTGTAATGGGCTTACAAAGCGTAACAAACTGATGCGAGGTCAAACACACGACGGGCAATAAACACACGGAAAGATAAATGGGCCCTTAAGGTGCACGGGGCACACCACGTCGGGGAAAGTGTTTCGTTTCGTTTCGTTTCGGCTCGCCACCAGGACTTCCCTTGCTCTTTCGCTTTTTCTCTATTCTTCTGGCTTCTCTTCTCCTGTGAACTCGTGTCGTGCCATCCCGCGTGGGATCTCAGCTATGGGTACACCGATGAGCAATCAGCAGAACTGGACACCTGATAAAAATTGTCGAAAAAGGTATCGCATAATGGTAGGAGCATTACTTCAATATTGCTGATTCTTCGTTTTGTGTCGAAGGAAATCTGTTCTTCCAGTTGTTTCAATGTATCTGTCTTTGATTGCAATAATAAAAATTCTAAAATTTTTATTTTGTATTTTGACGTGGAGGATTGCATTTCTATATTTCGATGGAAAATTGTATGGAAAGGAAATGCTTTCAGTTGTGTAAATTATTGAAATATTTTTTTTTTTTATTCTAATAATAAAAATTTTAAAATTCTTATTTTGTATTATAACGTGGAGTATTGGATTTCCATATTTCGATGGAAAATTGTATAGAAAGGAAATGCTTTCAGTTGTGTAAATTATTGAAATATTTTTTTTTTTATTGTAATAATAAAAATTCTAAAATTCTTATTTTGTATTATAACGTGGAGAATTGGATTTCCATATTTCGATGGAAAATTGTTTAGAAAGGAAATGCGATCAGT
The DNA here is from genome assembly GCF_001483705.2 of Eufriesea mexicana. Lineage (NCBI taxonomy): Eukaryota > Metazoa > Arthropoda > Insecta > Hymenoptera > Apidae > Eufriesea > Eufriesea mexicana. Next base: position 79,813 of record NW_016915119.1, on the reverse strand, counting down.
TGGTTAAATTATTGAAATATATTTCTTCTCTGCTGTGATAATAAAAATGGCAAAATTCCGATTTTATATTTTAACACGCAAAATCTGATTTCAATATTTCAGTGGAAGTTTATGTGGAAAGGAAACGCGATCAATTGTTTAAATTATTAAAATTTCTTGCTTCTCGGGCAGAATAAAAATTCCAGTTGTAATTTTATTTTCATTTCAATGAAACTTTGCAGGACTTAACAGCAGAAATTAATACAGTAGAACGTGGATTATCTGAATTAATTGGGAAATAGATTTAGCTAGAGAATCGACCTGAATAAAGCAAATTTTGAATTATGTCGTAAATCAACTTGAAATTAAAAATTTTTCGTCTATAAATATTTTAGTTTCTTACTAATAAGGACAATACTAAATAAAAAATAAATTACATATAAATTAAATATAGACAATCATGCAGTACCTATTTTTTTACAATGTTCTGTCCATTTTAATGCAATACTGAAAATTGAATAATCAAAATTCGCATAATTGACTTTTGAATAATCGATTTTCCTCTGTACATACATGTTTTTCGTGGCTACTATGACTTAAATTCAAGAAATGAAAGCATACTTTAGAAATTGATTCCTAAAATGCAATTTCGAAAAAGAGTGAAAATTTTTCGTAAATTAATATATATATATATATATAATTAATATATCGATAATTCATAAATTTTTACACACAGCTCATTTTTCTATGTCTAGCTAGGAAACGATACTTTGAACAAAGTATATATTCATTATTTTTGTCTATTATGCAAACCCAAAATTTTTCATTTATATCAAACCTTTCTTGTAAAAGCATAAAACAGTGGTCCACGAATCTTTATTATTACGAGTAATAGTGAATAATTTTTAATAATTCCGAAATTTTTTTATGTACATATATTATGATAAAAAAAATTATAATCAAATTGACAATATTGATTTTAATCATTTTATACCAATACAGTATCTTCTCAGACAATTTTTGTTCCGTATTCTATTCTGTTCATCACTAAATACATATATCTATGGTTTCAAGGTTAATTAAACGTCATAATTTCAGAAAAATTTACTAGATTATTCGTTAATTACGTTGCAAAATGTGTGATTTAAATATTTATCAGAAAAAGTGAATCAAAAAATAGGTGTTACACCTCAAAGAAAAATTATGCAAATTTATCCGAATACTAATAGGATGAATTAATATGCAGAACTTTAAACTGCAATATTTGTAGGGTGAAAATACGTGACAGTGGGTGCTTTTTCTTCGGAATCACAGGTATGGGTGTAGAGAAGTGGTCGTGATAGAGAAGGGTTGTTCGGGATTGTTTATAAGGAAAGGAGATATTTATTGTTGCTGTTGGGACCTGAAGGTATCGTGTTATATGGGTACGGTGGTATTATTCCGCAATCGATACTGGAGAAGGAACACTTTGATCCCGTGAACTCTGGGTTGGTGGAACGAGTGGATGAAGTTTTAATTACTGTGAGTTCCTAGGGAGTGAGAGAGAGGGAGAAGGATATAGGTGGGATAATTCCTCGATTTAGAGGAGTTGATTTAACCCTCTGTAAACAGAATTTTCTTTACCTCCTACGATGAATGGAGAGAGAATATTATTAATGGGAATTATTGTTTGAAAACAAATTATAGATAGTATTAATACCGTTAATATTAACCTTGGAGCAGCACCCTGGTGTTATTCGTGACTCCAGAAAAATTGCTAGTTTTGAATACCATATTATAAATTTTTGCAAGAGCGAACAAAAATTTTCTGTAAATATTTTTAACATAACATTTGAAGTTTGTAATCTTGAAATTTATATTTGGAAGTATTTCAGTGAATTTTTATAGACTTTCATATATTTTCAAAATTAAGGAAAATCACAGGAAATTTGCCTCCGACGATGAATGGAGAGAGAGTATTATTAATTGGGAATTATTATTTTAATATAAATTATAGATAGTATTAATACCGTTAATATTAAGCCTGGAGCAGCACCCTGGTGTTATTTGTGACTCCAAAAGAATTGCTAGTTTTGAATACCATATTATAAATTTTTGCAAGAGCGAACAAAAATTTTCTGTAAATATTTTTAACATAACATTTGAAGTTTGTAATCTTGAAATTTATATTTGGAAGTATTTCAGTGAATTTGTATAGACTTTCCTATATTTGAGAAATTGGAGAAAATTACAGAAAATTTGAAATATCTCAGGGAAATTGTGTGCCACTCCAGGGTGAATATTAATAATATTAATTGCTTAATATTAATATTAATATATTAATAAAATAAATAAAATAAGATAATAAAAAAATAATAAAATATTAATAGTAAAAATATTAGTAGTATTAATATTAATAGTATAAATATTAATATCAATAATATAAATATATTACATAATATTAAAATACATATAAAGCCTTATTATATTACAGTATGAGTATAAAATTTTATCAATTTAAAGCCCAAAAATTGATAATCGTTATGAACCAGATAAATCATTTAATGTCAGTAACTGAGAAGATATCACAGTTAAGTGACAAGTAACTGGAATAAAATCTGAAAGAAAAAAAAAATGTGATATCGATAGTAACTTTCAAGTCACATGGAGTTGTAGAGGGTTAATGAGGTTGAAGAGGTGGGAGGTGGGATGTGGGGTGGGGGTTAATACGTGTTGAAGATATTTTTTGAAAGTGATCGTGGGAATTATAGAAAGACGTTATTCGCCTCTCTATCTGCTTGGTGGATAAGTGGATTTGATTCTGTTGCATCTGTTTTATTGACATACAAGGTATCTGGTAATTAGGGATAATAAGCAAGCAGATGATTCTACGTGTAAATATAAGTCGAAGAAATGATTTTAATTTTTTCCTTTGCAACTTGCCTTTAGAAAAAATTGCTCGTTAATTTTTTTATTCAAATTTTAGTTATACGATTTTTTATCCAGATTGTGTTTATTCGTGTTTGTAAACATCCTGAATGATTCTGCACTTGCCTCCAATAAGGGCAATTGTGGAACAATACGAATAGTATCAAAATGTTCGAGAAGAAAATAATTTTGCATTAAAATTCGCGAAACAGAAATTAGTTTGAAAAAGGATTGTCAAAAATTGTCAAATTTTAAATCATTTTTGCACTTATGATTTTATATTATGCAATATCATACTGTTTATTTATTAGAGTATGCTGCATATAATAAATTTCAAGGAATTGTGAAAGTATAATTATTTGGTATAAATATGGTGGCACAGTTATTGAAAATATATCTCTTTTTACATGTAGAATCACCTCCTATCCATGTGTATTATTAGTTAACAGAAAATTATCTAATTATCCTAACTGTATTTTTCATTGCTTCTTGACTTGTATAAATTATTCTATTTAATTAATTCAATTCGACTCTCGTCTAATAAAAATAATATGAACTGCTATAAACCTGCAATTTCGAAGATTGTCCAATTAATTCTAATTTCATTACTTACTTGTTTAAACTGTTAAATTTTATTTAACTAAATTCAACTCTCACTTAACAAAACTAATATAATCCAAAATAATCCTGCTATTCTGGAAGTTACTTAATTGTAATTCTAATTTCATCAATTACTCGTTTATTTTATTTAAGTAAATTTAATTGTAGGCTATTAAAAATAATAAAAATTAAAATGATCCTACAATATCCAGGAAAATTACCTGGCTAATTTTAATTTTCCCAAATTAACTATTAACAGCAATAAGTGTATCATCATAATTCACTTAATCAAAGTATGCCATGCAACATAAATAACTTTAACCGATCTTAATTTTACGAAAAATAATCATTTTCTGTCACTCTCGCAAAAGTTGAAATTTATCAAAAATTTCGCATCTACAATAAGCTTAACCCTGTACAACGCTACGTGATTTAGTAATTACGTACCCATGTATCGATATTTCTTTTTTCAATCTTATTTCATTTATCAACTCACTACTGTTTTTCATTATTATATCATCTCATTGGTACCGAGCAGTCTAATTATAGCCATTATCGATTCTCAATTTTCAAGATCAAAACCTGCCAACTCATACATCCTCGAGACCAATAACCACCAACCACAAATTTCTCATAAAAATCCCTTTATTTCATAAACAGACAAAATCTCCAATTCTGTTTCTGTTTAATTCGATTCTTATCCAATTCCACTCTTTTTTAATTATATTTTTCTTAAATTCGATTTCCCACGATTTCGATTTTTCTCCAATACGGTTTTTCTGCAATTCGATTTTTCCCTAATTCAATTTTTCCATAATTCGATCTTTTTCCAATACAGTTTTTCCCCAATTTGATTTTCCCCCATTTTTATTTTTCCTTGATTCTATTCTTCTCCAATTCGACTTTTTTCAAATACAGTTCTTCCCCAATTCGATTTTTCTCTAATTCAATTTTTCCATAATTCGACTTTTTTCCAATACGGCTTTTCCCCAATTCGAATTTTCCCTAATTCGATTTTTCCCCAATTCGATTTTTACCTAATTTAATTTTTCTCTAATTCGATTTTTTTCCAATACGGTTCTTCCCCAATTCGATTTTTCTCTAATTCAATTTTTCCATAATTCGATTTTTTTACCAATACGGTTTTTCCCTAATTAGAATTTTCCCTAATTCAATTTTTCCATAAATCGATTCTTTTCCAATACGGTTTTCCCCAAATCGATTTTCCCCCATTTTTATTTTTCCCTAATTCGATTTTCCTCAATTCGAATTTTCCTTAATTCGATTTTTTTCCAATACGGTTCTTCCCCGATTCGATTTTTCCATAATTCAATTTTTTTCCAACATAGTTTTTCCCCAATTCGATTTTTCCCCAATTTGCTTTTTCTCCAATAAGGTTTCTGCCCGATTCGAAATTTCTCCAATTGGATTTCTCTGTGCAAAAATTTCAAGGAGACCCAGACGATAACATTCCCGTGAACGCAATTACACGTTCGTATCGAAATGATCATGACGTTAACGTTCGAATTAGACAGTTGACAGAACGATATCGCGACCTCGGCCAGTTCGCGAGTTCCAGAGATGAGCATTGAGATCGCCGTAAGCCACAAGTGACTTACGGAGCGTAACAAACTGACGCGAGTTTAAGCACGGGACGGGCAATAAACACGCGGTAAGATAAATGGACCCTTGGCCCCATCGTTGCTGTCTCGAAGAAACTGTATCATTTCGACTAGATCTTTTCGCTCGTACACGCCGAAATAAATCGTGGATCGTCTGGGGGATGGAAAGCGAGAATGTTGCAGCGTTGCAACTACCATCGAGATTCTGTGCAGTAACTTTTTCTCTTGTCCAATCGTAAAGGATGTCGACCGTTCGATGTATATATGTATAAGCTAGATCCTATTGTTTCTCGGAGTATATTTATTTTGTAATGGTAGGGTGAGACGCAGGTATGATAATTTCGTGATCGAGGATTGCGATCGGGATTCGGAACTTATTTTTGCAACTTTTGCTCAGATTAACTCAATACTCGGTTTAAATACCGTATCTTGGATTAATTTTAATGCAATGTAATTATTCTTTATTTTTTCATCTAAAATTGAATTTACTTTTTTAATTAAATACTTATCGATTGTATAATTTTTGAGTGAAAATTTCGTAGGATAATTTCGATCGGTTGCATTATTTTATGGGTAAATTTATTTTTCGAATTAAAGCACGTTTTTAAGCCAGAATTTTGTAGAAAATTTTGATATATTGGGAGATATATTGTATATAATTATCACACTGTTTACTATACTCGTCACTGTTTACTATATTCGTGATTCTTTATGAGAAATTGTATTTTGGAACAGAACATTTAATTCCATCAAATATTCGATTGCAGATATTAGTGTATTGAATACATAGTAATTCTTCTCCCTCTTAAATTATTATGGTTTTGTTAGATTCTTTATAAAAAGGTATCAACGATATTATTGAACTAATTAATAGTTATTATAATTATTGTTTCTTGTAAACTGATAATATTATCAAGTATTTGCAACTATAATATTTAATTACAATTTAATTACAACTATAATATGTACTTAATTAATGCTATTCCTTTTATTAATTAATTTAATAAATATATTTAACAACTAAATGCTATATGTTTAGTGACACGATATTAAAATAATTATTTATAGTTGGTATTATTACTTTATTTACCAACACTGAATAATCGTGACTAATAATTAAATATTATGTACATATATATTTATCCAAATAAATGAAATTAGACAATACAACGAAATAATAATTTGAAACGAAAACAACTTAATAATTTTCAACGAAATCCTCGCATAAGGAACAATTAATTAATTATTATTTATTTATTTATTATTATTAACCTCAATTATTATGTATTTATTAATTAATTCAATAATTATAGTTAACAACTAAATGCTATATAATTAGTGACACGATATTGAAATAATTATTTATAGTTGGTATTATTACTTTATTTACCAGCACTGAATAATCGTGACTAATAATTAAATATTATGTACATATATATTTATTCAAATAAATAAAATTCAACAATACAACGAAATAATAATTTGAAACGAAAACAGTTTAATAATTTTCAACGAAATCCTCGCATAAGGAACAATTAATTAATTATCATTTATTTATTTATTATTATTAACCTCAATTGTTACTTATTTATTAATTAGTTTAATAATTATATTTATCAACTAAAGTACTATATGATTAGTGACACGATATTAAAATAATTATTTATTGTTGGTATTATTTCTTTATTTACTAACACTTAATAATCGTTTAATAATTTACTTAATAAACGAAATAATAATTTGACACGAAAGCAACTTAATAATTTTCAACGAAATCCTCGCATAAGAAATTCATCTTCCTTGAGATGAATAATTGATTAATTATCGTTTATTTATTTATTAAGCGATACTAAATAATTATAATTAATAATCGATTAATTCTAACGAGCTATTTTCCACATTTCCATTTCAGATGCCACAGACCGTACCAACCGCAGCCGGCTATTCGCCGTCATTCGATTACAGCACATTCCAATTCGACTTGTCCCTTCTTTCGGACGATTATGCCGCGGCGAACGCGCAGAACACTCTGAAACCAGCGCAGATAAAGCAGGAAGCACAGTCACCACGACCCGGCTCGCCTACAGCTTACTCGAGTTCACCTTACCCCGGTGCCGGTGGAGAACTGTCCCCTAATTACTCGCACGAAGGTTCTCCGGGGTATCCAACGAGTCCCTACTACGTGCCCAGGAGTCCTCAGAGCGCGCAATTCTACCCGACCAGTCCGGAACCCTCCGCGAAGCAGCCGGTCAAGAGGGAGAAGAGCCTCGACCTCCTGGCCATCTTGCAAGAGTCCAGGTAAATTATGTTCCGTCAGTCTAACCCGGCTGTTTAAAGTTGGCTAGATTTATGAAGACCTGCCTAGGTAAATTTCTGATAAAAATTAATCCCACGTTATGTAACTTGCCTTTTCGTGCAGCATGAAGCTTCTAAGTAGGGGTGGGTTAGAAACTTATTTCTCGCGCCTTGGAGTTCGAGTCTGAGAAGCCTGTAAAGTTTCGAAGAACAAGGCATTGTCAAAATTCGACATTATTGAAATTTTTATTACACGAAGACATTTTAAATTTGGAAAATTAGGTTTACGATTTAAGCGATGTTTCGAGTTGGGGTGGGTTTCACAAAATTTGAATCTTAATATTTGTGAGATTTCGGAAGCAGGAAATTTTCAAAATTCGAAATTGTTGAAATTTTTATTACACGAAGAAATTGTTTGATTTGGAAAATTAGGCTTATATGTAAAACAATGTTTTGAGTAGTGGTGAATTCGAAAGAAATTGAATCTGAATGTTCGTGAAATTTCGGAAGAAGGGAATTTTCGAAATTCGAAATTATTAAAAATTTGATTGTACAGAGGAATTTTAAATTTGGAAAATTAGGTTTTCGATTTAAGCAATGTTTCAAGTTGGGATGGGTTTGAAAGAACTGAAATTTAAAAGTTTATAAGATTTCGCAAGACAGAAATTTTCAAAATATGAAATTGTTGAAATTTTTATTACACGAAAAAATTTGTTGATTTGAAAAATTAGGTGTATATTTAAAACGATGTTTTGAGTAGTGGTGAGTTCGAAAGAAATTGAATCTGAATGTTCGTGAAATTTCGGAAAAAGGGAATTTTCTAAATTCAAAATTATTGAAATCTTTATTACATCAAAAGATTTAAAATTTTGAAAATTACATTTTCAATTAAAACGCTGTTTTAAGTAGGGGTGGGTTCGAATCTTCTCTCTGAATTCTTGGAACTTGCATCCTTAAATTTATTGGATTTCGAAATTCTTCAAATTAAAAAAATTTGAAATTATTACTAATTTGAAACTTTCAAACCTCCGAAACTCAAAATACTGATTTTGATTTGCTTTTATAATATTTTGTTTCTAAATTGAATTCTCTATAAGATTTTTGCATAAATTATCATTAACCATAGTTGAACAGGAAACAAAACAACTCTAGCATTCAAATCTTTTTCTGAGCCTATTCCGTCTGGACCTAATCTAATAATTTTATTCATTTTTCAATTTTTCTTATTAAATTTTCCACGTTCCGAAAATTTAGGATCACGAAAAAAGATTTGCGTTTCGAATTCTGGAAACAAGAGATTTCGATGTCCGTAGGAACCCATCCCTAACACAAAACAGACTACTGGTATTAGATATATTAATAAATTACAGTAATCTTCTTTGCAATTCACTAAGACTGAGGAATACCTTAACCCCTTCTAGCAGAGTTCATAGCCAATATATTACAGCTATACTGCATAGTCGAGCCTTGACTCCACATTTTTATCACTTACAAGAGGTACCACAAGCCAGTCAAAGAATTTACTTCCAGAATTTTAATTCCACCAGTTACGATATCTAAAACCATCAAGTTACCTTCGATCCTTGCAAAATGAATTACCAATATTAATCATATTAACCCTTTGCGCTCGAGAGGCGCCCTGCAGTCGCCATTTGATAAAATTTCGAAGCTCGATATTCATTAATATGTCAAATTTCAAATAACGTAACTGTGTGCGAGGTATCGAAATCAAATAATTCTACGTGTTTGTTATCATACGATTTCCTTTTCACTTCTCAGAAAAATATCGTCAGCTTTGTGAAAGAAAATCTTTATTGTTCTTTAGCCAAAAAATCGCCGAGTGCAAAGGGTTAAGGTAGACAAAGTTACACGAAATATCGAAATAAAATAATTACATATGCATAAATCGAGGAAACAAAATCTAGACATTTGTTTACCAACATATCCCGTCGTCGTTTATCAAAATTATAAATACCGATGGTCGATTCTCAAATTTAAGGTACAGGTAGCCCTCCTACAATACGGTTTCGCTCTAACACGATAAGAAAATTGCAAAAAGCATTGTACAACATTGTACTTCTACTAAGAACCAGCAAGCAAAGTGACGACGAAGAAATGTATTAACCCTCTATGGACCGAATATATATTTTTCTTGACTATAAGAATTGTGTGTAACACAAAATCAACAAAAATCAAGCAACAAATTCATCAGTTTTGACAATTTTATTATAACGAATTCGTATCGAAAGTTTGAATTAACAACGTTTGTATTATTGTGCCAAGATAATGTGCAATAGATAGACAAGATAATTTTCCACGCCATCTTGTGGGGAAAAGGTCATAGGGGGCCACAGAGGACCTAGCCTATCATGATCGAATAACCGGTAAATGAAAAAGAATTAGAATTTTGAAAAATGGAACCACGGGAGGTATTGCAGAAATAATTATAAACATATCGAAATAAAAATCGCGAACTAGAGTGATCAAGACGATAACGTTTAAAGCAGTGCTTAATAAAATACCCATACATTAGCGTGTAACTTGAAAGTTATAGGGGCCCATAGAGGGTTAAATTAAAATTGTTCTGGCAGTTTCATCGCTCGCGAAGTCCAGGGCGCTCCACTGTCGCGGTAGGCGACATCGTGGGGGTCTTAGTGGGTAAAAATCCCGCATAACACCACCCCCTCCCCTAGGGGGGTCGGGTATCTTTCGAAAATTTCCCCCACGTAAAAAATAAAAAAGAAAATAAATAAAAAAGGGTTAAATTAAAGTTGCGTTAAGTTAAAATAATATTTTTGTTTTCTTGGGGGAGGGGGTTGTACATACATTCATATTTTGTTATTGCATTTACATTCATACTAAATCCGACCACTGTTGTCACTCGTCGCTCGAACATCTAACCTCACCCTGTATACTAATCACCTAATCGCCTATCAAACACCAGTAAACACCCCGATAATGCTTCTACAACCCCGGTTTCAGACTCTTGGCCGAGAGTCTGGGCTACAGAGAGGACTCCACCGATTGCACAGTGCCGTGCACTCCACCCAGAACAGAGGAGGACATCTACAACAGCCTTGACGCGGTCTTCTTCGCGAAGAAAGAGGATACCGCAGTGCAAGGACACCCGTTGCTGAAGGAAATCCTGTTCAAGGAGGAGCCCCGATCCAACTGCAACAGCAGCAGCACCAACAGCAACAGCAGCAGCTCCTCCTCACCGTTGTCGTCCTCCTCGTCCAGCACTTCCTCCTCGCCTGATCCAGTGGAACTCGAGAACAGTTCCTCGCTGAGGAACTTGCTGTTCAAGGGTACCAGAAAGGATTTCGCGGACGCAGCGAGAACAAATGTTCTGAAACTTGAGAGAATACAGGACGAGGTCAGAAATCCTCTGCAGAAGGAGGAGGAGCTGTTCAAGGACGGGCAAAAGAGCGATCATCAGTTGCTCAGAGAGGTTCTGAGGGATACCAGCTTTCAAAGGAAGTACAATCTGAGACCCGTGGACCTGGGCAGCGTTGGGACTGGATTCGTGGAAGACATGGAAGCCGGCGAATGCGTCGGTGACCTAACCAGAGAGCAGATCGAGCCTGTCCTTAGCCTGGCCATTCAGCAACTGCAGAAGGACTTTGACAATACCTGTGTGGCACTTGGTATTCACCCTGGTGAGTGGTTATCTTCTTTATTAACCGGCTTTTTCAGTATCTTGCTCCATTTCTTTCGATATTTTTGAAAAATTATTGCAACGTGTTGGGATTCCGGGAAGAAAATCAAAGCGTTTAGCGTGCAAGGAAATAACCGTATTCAGTTGGACAGAAATAAATATATAAAATTTAATATAGGTGAAATATATACACTTTTGAGAATGAAAAAAGCAAGAGTTTTAAACACGTCCTTATGGGTCAGGCCTAAGATAATTTACTAATATCTTTACTGGACACTAGGTTGAAACTGTTCAGAGAATTAGAAAGATTTGTCAGTGAATACCTGGGCTAACTGGTTAACCAATTAGCTGTGACGCCCCCTTTTGAGAGCGCGCACCCATATGTGTCGCGAAAATCGAGCGATGACGAGTATACTCGTCAATCACAGAGTAAGTGTCGCTGTTAAAATATTGGATCAAAAAGATGAGTTTATTTTATAAAATTGACAATTTTATTACTAATATTCACGTATTTGGTTAACATCTATTCCCTTATTGGTTCGTTTTTATGGATATCTATGAATTTTAGTGACCGTCGAAAAATAGCTAGGTAATTTCAGGCTAGCAGCCATCAATGGGCTCAGCGCCTGGTCAGCGTCACGCTTTTGTCCCATGGCGGACCATCCCTGAAGGAACCCTATCATAAATCAGCTTTCTGACTTTTGCTTTTGCCCCTTTCACGCTAACATCTAAAAAGCGTTATCATCACACATAAATAAATTCGTTATGCGAACTGATAAGCTGTTTCAGCCGGTGCCTACGGGGACGCATGAGTTCATCTCAAATTATTCATATTTTTTATTTGCTTGTTTTATTCCGGCCTGGCCCCAAAATATTCTAAACAGTTTGAAATTTGAGAATACGTTTTATTTTTCACAAAAATTGCAATTTAAATAGCCAATGGTCACTACCTTTTACGCATGACGAGTATACTCGTCAATCACAGCTAACTGGTTAACACTAGAACTACCAAGGGTGTCAAAATGACTTGTTTGGGATTTTTTATTTTTGCAATTATTGGAAACATGCAACTACTTTTCACAAAATTAATATTGATTTTTGTTCCGACAAGAGTAGTATTACTTATAATATAGGTGAAATATATACACTTTTGAGAATGAAAAAAGCAAGAGTTTTAAACACGTCCTTATGGGTCAGGCCTAAGATAATTTACTAATATCTTTACTGGACACTAGGTTGAAACTGTTCAGAGAATTAGAAAGATTTGTCAGTGAATACCTGGGCTAACTGGTTAACCAATTAGCTGTGACGCCCCCTTTTGAGAGCGCGCACCCATATGTGTCGCGAAAATCGAGCGATGACGAGTATACTCGTCAATCACAGAGTAAGTGTCGCTGTTAAAATATTGGATCAAAAAGATGAGTTTATTTTATAAAATTGACAATTTTATTACTAATATTCACGTATTTGGTTAACATCTATTCCCTTATTGGTTCGTTTTTATGGATATCTATGAATTTTAGTGACCGTCGAAAAATAGCTAGGTAATTTCAGGCTAGCAGCCATCAATGGGCTCAGCGCCTGGTCAGCGTCACGCTTTTGTCCCATGGCGGACCATCCCTGAAGGAACCCTATCATAAATCAGCTTTCCGACTTTTGCTTTTGCCCCTTTCACGCTAACATCTAAAAAGCGTTATCATCAGGCATAAATAGATTCGTTATACGAACTGATAAGCTGTTTCAGCCGGTGCCTACGGGGACGCATGAGTTCATCTCAAATTATTCATATTTTTTATTTGCTTGTTTTATTCCGGCCTGGCCCCAAAATATTCTAAACAGTTTGAAATTTGAGAATACGTTTTATTTTTCACAAAAATTGCAATTTAAATAGCCAATGGTCACTACCTTTTACGCATGACGAGTATACTCGTCAATCACAGCTAACTGGTTAACACTAGAACTACCAAGGGTGTCAAAATGACTTGTTTGGGATTTTTTATTTTTGCAATTATTGGAAACATGCAACTACTTTTCTCAAAATTAATATTGATTTTTGTTCCGACAAGAGTAGTATTACTTCTACTTATTTATTTTCATTATATTACTTTAATTAATATTGTTTACATATATATTTATGCAGATATTACAGATCGGTAGTTCTAGTGTTAAAAGCGTTCTATACTGTTCCGGATTAGAGACTGACTGCTGCAAGAGACAGCAGGCCCTTTTATCACGTTAAGTGCCCAGCCCGTTTTGCTTGCCGTACCGTTCAGGCCCAGACTCTCCCCTCAAGTGGGCGAAGTGTTCATAAAACTCGGAAATACTGTACCAATTGTTATAACAGGAATTACCAAACATTAGGTCCAAAGATGGCGAAGAATTTGACACCAAAAGCTAGCACCTTTTGGTCCTAGTCTGGGCCGGGCCCGAACGAAAAGTTTAGCCCCGGTCCCTGGGAACCGGCGTGGCACTTGACCTGTTAAACCTAAAAACCGATCCTTTGATGCCTGTATAGTATCGAAGGTCCTTGAAGTCCGAAGGTTGGTATTGGCCTGCAACCTTTAACAGGCCTGTCACCATCGTTGCATGACCGTAGTTAACCCCTTGACTACGGCAGACTTTGATACGCACCGGTTGTACCATACGGCAGGAATTAAGTTACGATGTGCGTCGAGAATGGCGAACTTTTGAGTAGGGATGCATTTTTGTGAAAATATAGCCTCCCTCCGTATCAGAAACGCAAAATTTCTAAGCGCCTATAGGCGTCCACAGTAGCCAAGGGGTTAATTTACGACACAAAGGATCATTGGGACCTTGTGTTATGAAATTAGCAGAGTTTAGTTGTACAATCCTCGACTATGCTTCATGTATTTTTTGATAAGAATAGTGGAAAATCGCCAGTGTTACGTGCTATGGTCCGAAGGACCCATTAAAAATCCGTTATCGGTGGTGACCGTAATACAGGCTCTTTCTGTTATCAGAAATAAAAAGACTCAACAGGATTCGCTTTAAGTATGGGTGCTGCTGTGTTTGGTAGTAAGTAAAACGAAAAATCTCGGTAAATAAAGAAATGACGGCTCTCTGAATTTATCTTATCGATTTTTCCACTTCTTTTTTAAATATACGTGTCTGGGCATGATCCCTGAATCCCTCCGCGCGGGCCTGAGCCACTCTGGACCAATTACTGTCCATTTTTAAAAACATTTCTACCTTTCTCGTCAATATATAAAACTGCTATCAGAACTGATTGGGTACTGAAATAACTCGGATTATATACTTATATTAATTATAGGCATTATTAATTATTAATAATATATATATACAGTTACTGACAAAAGTTAAGAACCAACGTAATCGTTTGGTAATTTTAGTATATTCTCTATCTTCTACGATACATAGGTTGAAGCTAAAAATGGCATAATAAGATAATATTCCATACATCAGTAAACAAGGAATTGTTCTTCGAACATATATGTGCAAGGATCACAATTAAATTGAAAATTTTTTAACTTTTGTCAGTAAGTGTATATATGTTTGTGATATTTATAATTATATTTATAATTTATATTGCAATATTATAATATATATGTAAATTTGTTAATTACATATTATATTATATTCAAATATAAATTTATATTATATATATTATAATATTGTAATATAAATTATAAATGTCACAAAT
>NW_016915119.1:32638-62743 GCF_001483705.2 Eufriesea mexicana | reverse complement strand
TTAACACGTTCGTCGCCCAACGCGATTCGGTTGAGTTTCTCGCGGGGCCCAAATCCTACTGTCTGAGCGCTAGAACGTTATCGGACCGATGATTTGGATGGGTCTAGTACAGACACCGCTCGTTAGACGTTGGTCAATGGACCCTATTTACAATTTTCTATTTCCCGTAATCGTTTTGAATTACTATCGGCAAACTTGCATTTTGCAAATAACCAAACGATAGAACAGAGTAGCAGACTTGGTAAAGTTTTACCACTCGTAAACATATTGACAGACAATTACGAAAAATGTACAAACACTACGACCTATTGTTCCAATTGTCCAAAATCACGACAAATGTGTTTAGACTGTTTCAACGAATACCATGCGACATAGTATAATGTAATATTTTATCCTAAATATAAATGAATAAAAAGTATAGTATAATGTGTATATTTTTCATATTTTTATGTTGTATATCCTATATTTATAATTCGGTGCTTGTTCCATTAAATTCCTTTTAAAAATCCAGCTGAAAATCCTATTTAACTTGAACGAGAAGTGCGTCACCCGTATTTGGGTGACGGGGCCCCCACGGAAGCATACTCGTCACCTAGATATGGGTGACGCAGCGACGAACGTGTTAAGAGTCTTAAGCTAGTGTCTAAGAGTGCATCAGTAAAAAGTCAAAGTCGAGTGTACCCATAGCGAGTAACCTCTTGTTTCATAGCCGTTAATCTACGTATAAGCTTATTGTATTTTATTAAAAAATAAAACAACGCTATTTTAACCACAATCCACCTAAACCAA
Organism: Eufriesea mexicana; assembly: GCF_001483705.2. Taxonomy (NCBI): domain Eukaryota; kingdom Metazoa; phylum Arthropoda; class Insecta; order Hymenoptera; family Apidae; genus Eufriesea; species Eufriesea mexicana. Next base: position 61,954 of record NW_016915119.1, on the reverse strand, counting down.
TTCTACATATATATATACATAATGAAAATGAGCTGCAATATAATAAGTATCATGTAAAATAATATCAATCGATGAATTAGATAATATAATTCCAGTTAATCCTCCAATTGTAAATAATAAAATAAATCCTAATTATCGTATAATTGAATTATTCGTTACTATTTTTAAACCATAATAAGTTGCTAATCATTTAAAAACTTTAATTCCTGTTGGTACGGCAATAATTATTGTAGCAGAAGTAAAATATGCTCGTGTATCAACGTCTAAACCAATTGTAAATATATGATGTGCTCACACGATAAAACCTAAAAATCCAATTCCTAATATTGCGTAAATTATTCCTAAATTACCAAAAACTTCTTTTTCTCCACTTTCATTTATAATAATTTGTGAAATTAATCCAAATCCAGATAAAATTGAAATTTATACTTCTGGATGACCAAAAAATCAAAATAAATGTTGATATAAAACTGGATCACCTCCTCCTATTGGATCAAAGAAAGAACTGTATTCTGTCTCAGTAACTGTATTCCGTCTTCAATAACAGAAATTAAGGACCTAGGAATTCATTTCTCCTCTACCTTAAATTTCTCCAGCCACATTTCTTATATTGTTAACTCCGCTTCTAGAACTCTCGGTTTCATTCTACGTTTTTCCTCTGATTTTCATTCAATTCGCGCTATAAGATTCTAGAGTACGGAAGAAAATATTAGCATATCCCATTGTTTTCAATATAATATGATTATAATATGATATGACTCTTAAACTTCGCGTAGATCATATGGCTTTTCTTCCACGGTGCGAGTCAACTGCACCCCTCGGAAGACAAACTCACCCTTGTTTATTTACACATAACAATTCCTGGAATAAACATCCCCGCTTAAATGGCCGCGGTTCCTTGTTCTCGGACATATAGGCGGAGAACGTTTTATCCTGCCACCCGATTAATAAAACGTTACGACGGACGTAAAAAACGTATGTACCCAAACTGTTTTGGGCCTTTTTCGGGAACTTAAACTTCGCACGGATCATATGGCTTTTCTTCCACTGCGCCGCTTGGAAGACCCTCGTCTTCCAAGGAGCTTTGGGAAAAAGGAAACGACTGTGCGAGCAGTTAGTCCAAAGGTCAGTTCATATTCTGTCCCGTCGATTCGTCGTAGAGACCCACGGAACAAAAGATTCTCTAACAGAAGTTCTCGATATTCCACTGTATCGCTTCAGAAATCAGTGAAATTTCGTAAAAATTGCGACATGCGGCATTTTTCTCGGTAACCACTGATTCGTCGTCAAGAATGAACTAATGGAAATTTTTCCACGAATTGCAGAACCACGACGCTGGAGCGCCGCTGACGTTGCAGCCTGGATCCAATGGGCCAGAAGACAACTGCAATTGCCCTCGGTGCCACTGGAGAGCTTCAACGTGGACGGTGCTACATTAGCTTCCCTGACGGAAGAGGAATTCTGTCAGCGTGCCCCTCAGGTGAGTTGAGAATAATCTTACTCGTGATTGACTGCGTTCCCTGTCGCCCGCTGGCTCGTCTGCCTGAAATCGGCCGACAAGTCGCACTTTCAAACTGGTACCGTTACGCAATGCCAGACAGCGGGCAACTATTATTCGCGGACCGTTTTAACGAAGCAATTAGTCAATGGAATTTCGTGGTGTTTCGATAAATTACCCGTGCAAACGGCCCGTCGAAGGATGATTGTCGACGATGGATGCTCGTCATCCTTGCGATCACGTCGAGATGCTCAATGAGAGACTCATGCTAGGAAATGAGGAAGTTACGTGGTTGTTGCTGCTCGGTCGTACACATATAATCGCGTCAATTACCGAAATTGGTTATTAACGAGTCGTATGAAGTTATTAGTTTGAATTCTGTTCTGAATAGAATTGCTTCTCCTGCATGATTGATGTTGATTAATGCAGGTTTAACTAAACATTTTTATTCCTATGGGTAAAATGTTAATATCCTTTTTGCGATGGAAAGGTTAATACAGGTGAAATTGTGGAGGAATTTATCGGGATGAAATGTTCGATTTTGTAACGAGGAAAATCGTTTACGGTAAATTCGGGTAAATTAGGTATTGCAGTATTTTTTGATTCTTAGGAAAGTTAGATCGTATGATCGAAATTAACAGAGAAATCGTGTTGACTTTTTTATTATATTCATATTATATATATATACCAATTTATATATTAATTTATTATATATGAGCCGTTCACTGTACAAATTGATTAACTCCATAAAACAAAAAGTGGAGAAATGCAATGAAATAATGTATAATGTTTTTTAAAATTTCCTTTATAATTTAAATCGAAATAAATATCGTAGAATGCATAAATACAAACGTAACTTTCATCTAACGCTATATAAAATTTATAAGAACAAATAACCAAAAGGTAATCGTTAGTAATGTTACCATTTTTATGTTACTGGAAGAGTTAATCGATTCGGCAGGTGAAAAAAGCAATAAATTTAAATTTTACTAAATTTTACTTAAATTCTGATAAGACGGCACTAAAAAATTCACCGTTATCATTCATGGCTTGCTAGTGCATTTGAGTTGCATTATTGCAACGATTTACATTAGAGTACGGAGTTAATCAAAGTGACCTCTGAAATAAATTATTTATTATTCAGTGGCCAAAAAATTTTTGTCGTTTAATGGTGTTAATCTTAATTATCAGGGAAAGTTACCATAAATATAAAAAGTTAGGACTATACCAAGTGCTTTGACGCTTAAATTTAAGATTTTTCAAAAAGTGGAGTTAATTGATTTGTGCAGTGAATGGCTCATATATACTAATTATCAGTTAGGATAGATATTATGAAATATAATAATATGGAAAAAGAAAGCTAGGGTTTGATAAAACCATTCTTCTATTTGAGTGATAATGATTAATATAATTGATCAATATTATATCAATAATGTTTGGTTAAAAATTTTTTCTTAGAAAGAAATTAATTACGAAATTATTTACGATGAATTTTGATTTTCTACGATAATAACAAAAATTATTTGAATGATATTTATTATACTATCCGTTTCGTTTGCTTGGAAGAATACAAATAGATGGTTCAAAGTAAATATTTAATAATAATTACTAAAGATGTGTACATTCATTTCGATATAGTAAATACAGAGTTAAAAAATCAGGGTTAATGTTTTCGTAATTAAAATTTTGTAGATTCAATAATTAAATTTCATGAAATTAAATAATAATAATAAACAAAAGTTTAAAATCTGAAATAATATTTTGATTAATGAATAATTCGGTGTTGTAATTCTTTATTAATATTTTTGACGATTCATTAGGCTGGAAAAAATTGGGCTTGTTTATAATTAAGAGGGAAAAGAAATTATTGCGACAGTATAATACTTCAATGAATTACGATTACTATACATATGCAATGTTCTATCTCGTTATCTACTATGTCGTCTTTGCAGACACTTTTAAAAGAGGTTATCTAGTGTCATCCCAAGAATTTACAACAGATTTCGTTTTTGGCTTTATCGCTGCTGAAACTTCTTTTTACCAGACAATGCACTTGATGTGTACTTCCAGGTTGTGCTATTTAAGTATCATTCATGAGATTCACTGCTAGACATAGATAATAATCGAAACCAATTTTCAAAATGCAATTAAAAAAAAATAACTAATCGTCGAAATGAAGAACCGAAAAATAGTTTCGAGGAGTCGTGAAATCAAAAACTGAATAACTTTCTTTGCGATTGGAAAATTACAAGAAGTTTCGAAAATAGTACGATTCGACATTGTAAAATATTTGGAAATAGTAATTAATCGTAGATCATTCCAAACTCTAAAAAATTAATAATCAAATATCATAAAATATTTGAATATTCGAAAAAGAAATTAATCGTGTAAAAGAAAAACCTAATAATAATTCCAAAAATTCATACGATGACAAGAGACAAAATTAAAAGCATTATTTATAAACGTTTGTACACAAGTAGAAATTCATTAAACGATTCAATTACCAAACAGTGGTAAATTTATTCGAAAAGACTTCAACTTTTTCATAACAAAATAACTGGAGCTTTCCCATTTTCAAAAATAAAATAAAAAATTTTTCACGTATACAATAATATACGGAACAAAATTTTCAATGTATTTTGTACCTGTTTTTTTTTTTCGAAAGAAAATGGTAATTAAATTAAAATGTGGAAAAAAAATTTCCACAACTTCATTGAAATCTTAATTTTGAGGCTCTCTGATATAAAAAATATAATAATTTCCACGATTTCTTTTCTTTCTTTCACACACGTAAGTACGCACAGATATTTAATACTACTATTGCTACGAGTGTACGTAAAAAATTAAAAAAAAAGAGGAAAAAAGTAGAAAATTTCTATTCCTATTTCCTGACGCCCTAAGTGCTCGTTTTGCTTATTGCCTAATACAGCGCTGACTAATGCGCCTATGACGCGTGTGGAGCCTGATATTCATGTCAACCTCCATTTTATCTGTCGTCATCTACGAGCGCCATCTTGTTCGCACAGTCGCGGTTTGGCGGATCGCGTTGCGAAAAGAAGGGACACGTAACGAAATAAAAGCAGCGTTCTGGGCTGGTTCGATAAAGAAACTAATGACGCGAGTGACTGGAGAAACACTCGGGGACAAGGTCCGGTGAAAGTGAATTTCCTGGAAATCGGTGTGCTTCCACGTTCTTTCCTCGTAATCCATACTGGACGGGCCAGGAGGAACGACGGTATGAGTAAGCAACTGGCGTAATAATACGGTTTGTGCCGCTTAACGGAACCAGGATTCTCCCGATATACCTTTTGTACGCCGATGGAATACGTGCTTTTAGCCTCGCGCCGATTGCAGATTTCTTCACTACGTACGATAGACCGTTATTGAGTAGAGTCGACGAGCCTTAAAGTGAGGATCGCCGAGTTAAAGCACGAATGCAAATAGTTAGCAATTGCCGTTTGTCTCCTGGGACATCGGTCACGAATGAGAATGGTATTCGTTAACGCCGATTTTTCGCGCCATTTCTAACCTCGAAATGTGATTTCGTCTAATCTCATGTACATAAGTGTAATCCAGATACGAATAAACCTAAATGTCTAGATGTGATCTAAATATAATCAAATCTATGTATCTCAACACAAATAAATCTAAAAATCTAAATATAAACGAATCTAAAATTATAAATCTAAATATAAACGAATCCAAAATTATAAATCTAAATATAAATAAATCTAGAAGTATAAATATTAACATAGATAAATCTGAAAATATAAATGTAAATAAATTTAAAGATCTAAAAATAAATGTAAATGTTTAAATATGAATAAAATATTAGCGCCAATTTTTCGCGCCATTTCTAACCTCGAAATGTGATTTCTTTTAATCTCACGTACATAAGTGTAATCCAGATACGAATAAACCTAAATGTCTAGATGTGATCGAAATATAATCAAATCTATGTATCGCAAAATGAATAAATCTAAAAATCTAAATATAAACGAATCTAAAGTTATAAATATAAATAAATTTAGAAATCTAAATATAAATAAATCTATAAATATAAATATAAACGTAGATAAATTTTATTTATGTAAATATAAATAAATTTAAAGATCTAAAAATAAATCTAAATGTCTAAATACGAATAAAATGTTAGCGTTGATTTTTCGCGCCATTTCTAACCTCGAAATGTGATTTTGTCTAATCTCACGTACATAAGTGTAATCAGATATGAATAAACCTAAATGTTTAGATGTGATCTAAATATAATCAAATCTAAAATTGTAAATATAAATAAATTTAGAAATCTAAATATAAATAACTCTAGAAATATAAATGTAAACATAGATAAATCTGAAAATATGAATATAAATAAATTTAAGGATCTAAAAATAAATCTAAATATTTAAATATGAATAGAATGTAGGTAAATCTAGGTATCACAATGTAATGTAAGTATAAATAAATTTAAATATCCATATATATCTAAACACTATATACAAATATCCGAATATTCAAATATTTAAATACCTAAATATCTAACTATTCAAATTTGAATATAAATATCTAAATATCAAAATCCTTGAATGTAAATGTAATTTTCTAAATATCTAAATTTAGAAATTTAGATTTATTTAAATCAGAATATAGATAAATATAAATATCTCTCGATAAAAATAGTCACTGTTTTTGGATTCTTTAACTAGACGAAGTTTTATCAAAATTGGTGTGCATCATATAATTAACGTTTCTTACTAGAGAAGAATTTGGATTTCAGCCCTTTCGTTACGGAGATGTCAGCCAAGGAACTATTGTAAAATAGGTCTAGGCTGATCAATGGTATTACTCATTCAAAGAAGAATGAAAGAAACATAATTTATGTCAATAACACCTGTGTTCAATGAGCACATAACGACCTAATTAATTTAGACGATGATCATAGTCAACGTTAAAGACCATTTTCACACAACAGCTAGTCAATATTAGAACGCAGAGATCGTTTGACAAATGGCGACCAAAATGGCGACCAGCACTGAGATTGTAGCAGTTGAAAGAAATTCTTGATGGATCACTTCTTTTCAACAATTTATGCTATACTTCTCTTTCCCGATGAAGAATGATACATACTCCGGTCTCCTTGTTCGCTATAGTCTTGTTTATAGGTGTACAGATGCGGATTTATGTCTGGTCAGTTTCCAACTAGCGCCACTTAAATAGCCACGATGGAGACAAATTAACTCCTGTTAACGTGAATGTAAAATGCCTTCGTCTTGATTCAGTAATTATTCCTTCAGTTGTCACGTGCTACTCGTCTCTGACTAGTCTCCACTGCTGTCTACCAAAATTATGCGATTTTAAGGCTACAATATGCCAAATCCTCATTGAAACTACCTACTGAATTTTTATTTTCGATTCGATAAATATTCTAACTCTTCCATCGAATCTTCTCAAATTTTTATTTCTCATTCTGTATTTCAAAATGCACCAGGAGAATTCGAAATGTCAGTGTACTAATTTTAAATAAATGACACCTAGGTCCTGTATATTGCTCATGTTATATCTTACATATAAATTATCAAAAAATTGATAAAAACCTCGAAATACTTCCTTTCTTCTTTTATTTATTGGATTTCAAAATAATCATCTTCTTAGATTGTTATCAATCATTTCTTGATTGATAATCAATCAACTTGTTAGATTGCATTGGATTATAGACTACTTAGGTATTATACCACTTTCAACACAGTAGGATGATTTTCTTTAGAATAATGATGTAATAGTAATTATTATAAAATTACTATAGTCCCTGTAGTAATTGAATTGTGTTTGATCATTTTTTTGTAATTAAATGAAAATTTTATTCTTATTGTTATTGATATTTCATTCACTACTAACAAATGTAAGTTGTGGATGTGTGTCTTATTGTCTATGAATAATGTTGGGGGTATGTATTTGCTTCGATGTCTTTCGATGGATATTTTGATGGTGGATATTAACTAGTAATGACTAATTTTGTCCTTATGCCCATCTCTTCAATGGTGATTTATTGACTCTTGCTAAGGTTCACCCAAGTGGTGGCCGGGTGACAACGAATATCCACGAGTCAAGGGACGCTAACTATAAGGAAATAAACCAATCCTCATTGAGTTTGGAACGTTCGGTCCTAGGGCCCAAACAATACGAATTATTCCTCGACTTATTACAACGTTCAACGATATTGCGATATCACAACTCTGCTCAACTTCACAACTCAACGACAACTCGAATGATAACTGTCACGGGACTAGTTTTCAACAGCGAAAAATAAGAATAACTATGCCTCTGTACGAGATACTATCCGTAGGTTAGGTACACCGCAAGAGAAGTGACACGTATTTAGAATTTGAGAAGAATTGACTTTATTTAGGTTTTTGGGATATACATATATATTCTTGCTATTGTGGCGGCTAAGATTCCGCCACTACGCCTATGCAAAAGGAGCAGGCACATTAGGGTGGAGTGTGCACTGGGGGTGTCTCCGAAACATACCAGCAGTCACTGGAGACCAGCAGGCATTGTCCCCGGGATGGTATTGGCTATCGTCAATGTCATGCCGGGGATTAGTTTGGAACCAGGCAACGATGTGCAGACCAACGTCTATCTTAACTTACGACCTCCCGTTGCAGTCATCACGACTTTCCCGCGCGAGAGCGTTTCCCGCGCAAACTTAGATTTTCCCTAGATTTTCCCTAGAAACTTAGATTTTTCGCGGATTGGCGGTTTTTTCTCTACCCTTTCCGTGCACAGTCGACAGCTTTAAAAGCTCCTAAGACAGAGGACCCTAGATCAGTCCATGTCCTTCCACGACGCCGTGATTATTGTCCCGGCCGCTACGACGAGCGCCAGCATACGCATTGCGAGTCACCACACTATCTTATCCTAGGTGGTTTAGAAGGGGTTGTATCGTGGAGTTTGGATGTTTGTTCATCGGATGGTAATTCGTATTAGCTGTCGTCACCGGGTTGCGTCTTGGAATTTCGAACTGTAGTCATCTGGTGATTCATGTTGGAGTTTGGAGTCTTCCTTACTTATCTTTTCTTACTTATCGTGGGCTGTCGTCACAATATTATTATCCAAGACACATCATCGACTCAGCTTGGAGTTTTCCTTACTTATCTTTCCTTACTTATCGTGAGCTGTTGTCACACCACCATGTATACGCCTTCCGAAGTTTCCCTTAACGAGACCGAATATGGCTGAGCTTATTTCATTCACCACTAACTTCTATCTCACTCGAAGGGTGCTGGAAGATGGATAGAGCTGTTTCGTACTATCCCTCACCTCGTCATCGTGTACCTTTTAGCATAGTTCCTCGAAATTCTTATTCCTCGTGCAATCAAATATTAAACATACTCCTTGCTGCTTAATCTATCCTTGGTAGTTAGAAGGGATCTTTGATTACTAGGAGGATGCTGTCCCAGGGACCGCAACGCGAAGATGGATAGAGTTGCTTCGTTCCTACTCCCACCTCGTCATCGCATTCCTGTTAATGTAATTCCTCGAAGGTATTCTTTCCCAAATAATAAAAAGTCACGCTTCTTGCTGCTTATTTTATTCTCGATAGTCTACTGGGATCTTTGGCTACTTGGAACACTCTGTACCAGAGACTCTGTCGCGAAGACGGATAGAGCTGCTTCGCTCCAACTTCGTCATCGCATTCCCGTTAACGTAGTTCCTCGAAATTCTTATTTCCTGAGTAATCAAAAATTAGAAATCTTGCTCATATATAAATAAACTCGACGGTTGCTTATTAAACGTAAATACCTGAACAGCTCATCCATCGATCTTATCTCTTATACCATCTCGCGTTAGGAGGAAATAAATTCAACGAAATCCTCGATTCTCGTTAATTCTTTTAACTTCTTGGATGTTTGGATTTATGGTTGAAAGCATGATTGAATAGCATAATTGAATAGCGTGATTTCTTAAGATGCTACAAATATGTGATTACTGGAACAGTTTATCGGAGACTGAATTTATGAGATGTAGAGGGTGTTTAAATAGTAGGATCCAAGACTCGGAGACTTGGAATTAAAAAATGTCTAATCAATCGAATTAGGTGCTACAATCAACTTTTATTTAGATATCGCGAATTCCTACGTGCCAAATTTAAATAGAAAAATTAGATTGGAAATATAGTAGGTCAAGCTACTCACAATCACGTGACTCGAATCCCTCGAATTATTTTCTGTGAAATTATTTTAAATTTAAAAGTGGGATCCAAGACTCGAAGACTTGAAATTAAAACATGTCTAATCGATCGAATTATGTGCTACAATCAACTTTTATTTAGATATCGCGAATTCCTACGTGCCAAATTTAAATAGAAAAATTAGATTGGAAATATAGTAGGTCAAGCTACTCACAATCACGTGACTCGAATCCCTCGAATTATTTTCTGTGAAATTATTTTAAATTTAAAAGTGGGATCCAAGACTCGAAGACTTGAAATTAAAACATGTCTAATCGATCGAATTATGTGCTACAATCAACTTTTATTTAGATATCGCTAATTCCTACGTGCCAAATTTAAATAGAAAAATTAGATTGGAAATATAGTAGGAGAAACTACTCACAGTCACGTGACTCGAATCCCTCGAATTATTTTCTGTGAAATTATTTTAAATTTAAAAGTAAGATCCAAGACTCGGAGACTTGGAATTAAAAAATGTCTAATCAATCGAATTAGGTGCTACAATCAACCTATTAAATATTAAATTATATTAAATTAAATAAAGAATTGTTCTTATTGTTATTAAAATTTCATCCAGCACTAGCACCGTCCAGTATGAATGATGTTTGAAAAAATGTTTAGAAGAATGTGCCAGAATAAAACAGTTATGTGAGAATGGTCAGAGAGGAAACATGGGTATGTAACGGTTAACTTGAGTGAGAGAGAGAGAGAGAGAGAGAGAGAGAGAAGAATTTTCTAGAAAGTGTCAATCAATTCCTTTGTCTAAAATAGTTTATTCCGACTTGTTTCCAGTATTTAAATATTTTTATATAAATATACTAATGTGTTAAAAACTGTTTAAAAAACGTAGAAGATATCGGTGTCCATTTTTATCCATATATGTACACGTCGATTTGGATGAGGGTATTGGGAATTCGATTATTTATGTATAAGAAAGTTGTTTAAATTATTCATAAGTTTATAAACTTATTTATTTATAAGTTTAAATATAATTATAATTAATTTATCATATATAAATATAATTAATTTATCACAATTACATGCTCTCACCTCTTCTCACTATTACAACTCAATTGCAACTGACCTATGCCAAATCACTCTCGTTTTGTTCTTTCTATTTTCATACATTACATTAACGTACACAATTCACACAACACCTCGATCATTTCGCATACTCATTTATCACGGTAACCTGAATTCATTAGGTATTGGCATATCATGCATACTTGTTCCACTCGTCCCTTTCTTACATACATAGCTCCTTCATTATATCAACACATATATATTTAAAAATCTACGTAACCATTACCACAGACTGTACTCGCACATATTATATTTATATCATCGCAAATGAGTCTCACTTATTTAACTTCACTCGCATTCGAACATATAAAACCAACACTCGCAACGTGGTCCCAGAGGTAGACGAAAAATTCGATCATCCGTTTATACACGTCGCTCTCGTTGTGCAATAAATTGACTTTGACCATGAGACGCGTGTACGGTATAAACGCTTAATAGGTTAAACGTATCTAAACATATCTAGAGTGGCCGCTATTTCCACGAAACTTCGCATCGTCGGCTCAGATCTACCGAACACCCACGTTGTCCCCGAATCACTGGGGATTCGAACGATTTCCAAAAATGTCACGGTTGGCTAACGGTCTTGATGGCTAAACGAAAGGGGCCAATAACTCCTGGTTAACGTCTCGAGCGAGTGTCCGGGGCTGAATCCGATAATGGTCACGATCCGCGATCAGACGTGGCGCAATTTTGCAGTGCAAAAGTTAGGGAAGGTTAACGGTCTGGTTCGGTGATCCCGATACCTCGACGATGTCTCGTAAAATCGTACGTGGTGAACGCAATGGAAATTAATAGCGAACAGATGGGTATACCTGCATTAGAGCACGGGGTACGGAGAGGTGGTCATGCATAATGGATTCGGCTTTACGTCTTGTAATTGGATAATTGCACCGCGTTGCATCTACGGCTGACTTGCTAACGTGGAATCATGGTGAACACGGGTCCAGCGCTATTCGTAACTTCGCGAATTCTTGTTCGCGTGTCCTTTCGACTAAAATTTGCTGCTAAATTTCGGTTTTATGGTTTTTGCACTTTGGGTGACGAAGGTAGAGGTATCTCGGGAAAAATCGAAGGCGATGTATTTTATCTTGGGAAAATTCAAAGGCAACGAAGGTAGAGGTATCTCGGCAAAATTCAAAGTTAATGTACTTTAGCTCGGGAAAATTCAAAGGCAATGTATTTTAGCTCGGGAAAATTCAAAGGTAATGTATTTTATTTCGGGAAAATTCAAAGGCAACGAAGGTAGAGGTATCTCGGGAAAATTCAAGGACAATGTATTTTAGCTCGGGAAAATTCAAAGGCAACGAAGGTAGAGGTATCTCGGAAAAATTCGAAGGCGATGTATTTTATCTTGGGAAAATTCAAAGGCAACGAAAGTAGAGGTATCTCGGCAAAATTCAAAGTTAATGTACTTTAGCTCGGGAAAATTCAAAGTCAATGTATTTAATCTCGGGAAAATTCAAAGGCAACGAAGTTAGAGGTATCTCGGGAAAATTCAAAGGGAATGTAGGTAGAAGTATCTCGGAATAATTCAAAGGCAATAATGTATTTATCTTATCTCGGGAAAATTCAAAAGCAATGTATTTATCTTATCTCGGGAAAATTCAAAGGCAATGTATTTATCTTATCTCGGGAAAATTCAAAGGCAAAATTTTTATTTGGTACGACTTTTTGGAACTGTTCTTATTATTTCATAGAATTTTATAGAATAGATATTTTATTTCTGGTAATGCACCATTTTAGTGAACTCATTTTCTATAAATCACTCGTCTCCTATACTTTATACATTTTTATACTTTATATTTTTGGAAATTTAAAAAACCAATATTCATACTTCATACATTTTTTCAAGTATTTAGTTTTTGAATTTTTCTTCGTAGTTGTTGTTTTAATTTTTAGTAATTTAGTATACTCCTCGTCCTTTATAGCTTTCTGAATGTTTATGGATTTTTAAGAATTTAAAAAATTATTTTTTCTCGTGCAGTTATTTTCATTTTTAAGAATTTAGTATAATTCTCGTGTCTTGAGACTTTTTCAAAGTTTAGGAATTTTTGGCACTCGAATAAATTGAAATTTTTAAGTTTAGGCATTTTTTTCAAATCTTTAGCTTCTCAATTTTTATTAATTGACTTATTTTAATTTTTATTAATTTAATATCAAGTGAAGTGTTCTGTTATGAAATATAGTGCTGAATTTCTCGTGTAAGATGCTTCATTGGATTTAATAATTATCAGGGAACGGTATTTGTTCAAATTTGGAATTTCGTTATTTGTCAAACACTTACAGTAAATGTTACTGTAAGTGTTACTAGAATTTAATATCGATTGCGAAAGATATTTTAAATTCTTCAGAGTCCAATATAAATTTTTTAGACACTCCTCGAATTTTTTCAACAGTTCTTGTTTCTCGTTAATTTCTAAAAATAATATTCCAAAATTACATTTATTTTAGGAGACCTTTGTAAAGAGAGAATTGTACTATAATTACACGAAGTCTATTTACTTTTGGAACAATTTCGAGCCCAGTGCTCATTTCTGTATGCTTAATGGACCTATTCCAAACTCTACACTAGAGAAACAATTTCAAGCATTTAAATGGATATAATGGGCACCGAAATGCGTGAAAATATAATTTTGATTGCTCGCATTAACTGCTAACAATCTTAAAACATCTACAGAGTGTTGATGAAAGAAGCACAAGTGTTTAATGAAATTAAATAAAGGAAGTCAGTTAACTGTAAATGTGTATATATGTAACTGTAATTTAATCGCGTTGAATTTAAAATAACTTTCTCTTATTTCTACAAATTGGCCAGAAATTTCTCAACCAGAAATTTTTACCGTTTCTAATAAATATTAATAATAGTAAATACGGCGATTAATTTATTTTTAAGCGAAAAGTACGAATTTAACAAATTCAGAACAAAGCGTATCACACACTGAAATGAATAATAATTAAGCTTATCTGGATTTAACTCCTTTGACTATAACGACTATAAAGATCGCCATGAGTTTTCCATGCCTAACCTAACGTGACACAAAGATCAGCTATGCTCTTTATACTAACGATACTTTATTAATTATACTTAACACGTTTTAAGATAAGTAAAATTCGTATAAATTTTAGAAATTTGTATAATTTTTTGAAATTGAGATTACCGTACTGACTGAAATTAAATACTTTCCTGTTGCGTGTAATTAGTGAATTTTTAATTAATTATATATAATTTTGAATTAATGAATTAATGGATTTCTCCAACTGTCAAATTAATATTTATTATTTATAAATATTATGGCAACTGTAATGGCATATATGCTAACTTAATATTTATTTATTTATTTATTTATTTATTTGTAAACGGCCTGGAAGCTCTTTATGTACATGGCTGTGTAAACATAAAATTTCACGCGATACATAAAAGAAACAGAAGAACAGAGGTTTTATAATTTCTAGAAAGCCTGCGAAATTTTATTACATAGCACAATAATGTAATAAAATTTTTTTAATTGATCATGAAACTAGTCTTATATTTTATCGAATGATAAAAAGGGATATGAATATAATTATGATAATGTGGCCCATCATTTCAAACCATTTGAGGCTTGAGAAATGGGACTTGGATGGTATATGACACGAAAAGTATGTAATTTTACAGATTTAAATTATTCGAGTTATAAGGTTATACGATTTAATAGTTACAAAATTTTAGGATTCAAAAATTCTTAACTAAATTAGATTTTAAATTATTATTAGCCATTATTGTTATTGTTATGAACATATGATATGTTTATTCTGCTTTAAAGTACTGCCTCTATCAAAAAGTATTTAGCCAAACTAGATACTATTATTATTTATTATTATTTTTTTTCTTTTTTAATTTTTCTTCATACCACACCAATTTAACACGAAACCTAAATTGCTATTGTTATAAACACACGATATTATGCTTGTCCTGCTTTGAACTGCTACCCCTGGTAAAAAGGTGCTGGTCAAACTCAGTGATACTAATTCCTCCATTATTTTCTCTTCAACAATGAATATTAAAATTTTTTTCTTCGTTTTACTTCATATTAATTTTAACGAGATTTAACGAGAAACGCGTATTATTCGTATAACATTGTACTTAGTTAATTTCGTATTATCATGTTCAGTCGAAACTTTTCTGCCGAAGGTAGTACATAAAAATGAAAATCAAAGGAGCAAGTGCATTCTATTTTTCGAAAATTCTCTCATCCAGACACCTGTTTTCTCGAATTAATTTAGTCAATCGAGGTTCCACTGTACATCATTTTACCACGCAATATTCCCATCATTTCACTGAAAAATCGCCTCTTATCGAGTCACTACAGTCAGAGATTTCATACTCTTTGGACGAAAACACACGTGCACGAATTCTCGCGTAACGATCTTGGTAGCATCGCAATCATGCCTCTTTCCCCGTAACCTCGATCTGGACCAGGTACGTTTCTGAGTGGCGCAATGGGTCGTCATAGGGCCTATAAGAACCTGGCTGAAGGATTCGAGGACACACACTCTTTCGACAATCTACCGTCTGCATCACGCATCTCAGAGGACTCAAGCCTCCGCGCGTTTGTACCACAAGAAAATAAAATATAATCAAAGTTAAAAGTTCAATCTTTATAAATCCGATCTTTACCACAATTGGTGTGCCATAACGGGTATCTTATCTTATATCTGAGTTCAAGGGTGATGCGGTGTGTCATCGAGGTGTGTTATCTATTGTCTGACGTTATTTCGTTTCGGGGAGGTATTTATACACAGTTGGTGTAGCATAATGGGTATCTTATCCTATGCCTGAGTTTAGGGGTGATGTTATACGCCGTCTCATCGAGGTATGTCATCTTTCGCATCACGTCTACGTGTATTTTATTATCCAAAAATTCTCTCATCCGGACACTTGTGTCCCCGAATTAATCCCTTCAACCGAGGTTCCTCTCTATACCATTTGTACCATATGACAGATTTTTCTTAACCCTTTCTCTATGGTGAGTATCACGGTTGAGTCCCTCCATAGAACGAAATGCCATGTTAAAGGTGGAAACATTACAGTTTTTAGCATTCGGGATCAAATTTTTTGAAAAAACCATAACATAATTCCAATTTAATCGTAGTTTTATTAAAATACTCATTAACTCTTTCGGTGTCCCTCCCGTAGAGCGAAGCGCAGTGTCAAAGATGGAAATATTACGATCGCGCAGTTTTTAGTATTTGGGACCAAGTTTTGAAAAAAAAAATGAAAAAGAAAAATCGATCATCGTAATAAAGCTTGCAATTCTTAGCGAAGAGAGCTAAGCGGAATGGGAGCACTCGTTTTAATTTTTGTTTTAATTTTTGGCTCAATTTCAGTGACTGTAGTCACCCATAGTAGCCAAAGGGTTAAGAACAGTGCCTCGTGTACGTGGTGTATATCGTCACTAGGTCGATCTTAGTTGGCGACGATTAGTGACGAACGGTTCATTGAGGAAGGTTGTATTTAGCTTCGAAGTGTTAAGTGGACTGTATTTTAGTAGAACTCTAGGACAACTCTCGGATAACTCCTGAATAACTCTCGGATAATTCTCCTGATCTGCTCTGACTGACTGCTCTGTCGGTGGTTATATAATCTTCGTCTCTCTGCTGATTGGTTGCAAATACTATTGGAGGTGCATCCTAGCTCCAGCGTGTTTCAGTGGTGGTTGTTTAAACAATCCAGGTCCTTGTTCTTGTCGTCTTGAAGGGTGATATATCGGTCCTTGTTACGGTTACCTAAGTGGTGGCTTAGGGGACAATGAGTGTAGAGCAGTCAAGGGACGCTGGCAATAAGGACATAAAACAATCCTCCACTTGACCTGGGACATTGCGGTCCTAGGGCCGCAACACTGGTATTTGTAAAATTTCAGAGTCTTCGCATTTAGATATACAGTCCTAAACAAAGGGATGAACGGAGTACCGAAAATGACCTTTCACGGATTAACACTATTCTACCACGCAACATCCCCAACACTCCGCTGAAAAATCGCCTCTTATCAAGTCACTACAGCCAGAGATTTCATTCTCCTTGGACGCAAACACGCTCGCACGAATTCCCGAGTAACGATCTTGGTAGCAGCCCAAGCGCCCATTGTTCCCTGAGCTCTGTTCGCGATGATAGAAGAGGATGATGATGGTCTCGCGGGCGGACCGTTTTGCCTTTGACCTGAAATTGAACGCGGTTCCCCGCGGGTTAAGTAATTCATACGGCGCCGCGGCGAATCCTGAAGAAGTCATTAAACGGGTATACCGCATTCGTTATGGTTGTTCGTTCGGCGTGCGAGCCTCGGCTGTATAATCGACCGCTGGGAATTCGATTCCCGGAACGTTTCTGCGGATCGAGCACCATGGCTGGTTCCCATTGCCAGCGACGCGATCCCGCCGCTTGGAAATTACTAGGAACCTCTGCCTCGCGTGTTCCGCTCGGGTCTCTTGCCAGGGCACATAGTTGCATCCGATTTCGAAAATACGCCACCACTTTATTACGAGAACATTTGCATTTCGCGAATGTGCAATTTGCTCCTCTCTCTCTTCCCCTGTCCTGGGTACTGGCATGGCTGAGCTTCTGCGCGAGGAATCTGGACCAAGCGATGATCGAATAGCATCGTGCGGCATCAGCATTGATAGCCTGGTGAACGACCTGGAAAGGATGCTGCCGTTTTTTTATCAGACACTTTGATTCTGCGTTTTAGTTTCGCTGCAGGGTGATAGACGGCAGTGATTCGTTGTTTATGTCTTTACAACCAGGGTCCCATGACTCGCAGACCACCTCGACGCCTAATGAGCAGCGAAAAAGAGTCAGTTCGCTTACGCCTCTCTAACGACACGGGTCTTTCCAGAAAAGCTAGCCTTCGGTTTTCCGCATCTGGCCCCCAGCACATAATAAAGTCCTACTCAGGAAATGTAGTGCATTTTTCACTAAAAACCTCTCGTCCTCCCTTCAAACGCGAACGTTGTTTATTGCGTGGTAAATTTTCATACTTGGTATTGGATAGGTTGAATAGGTTATATCTCATATCGTAGATATTGGGACTATGGGTAAAAAGAAATAACTATCTTTATTCTGTAAGCGATCTTAGAATAGACGGCGTAAACAGTCAGGCGACAAGCAGCGTCCCCGACTGTTTATGCCTAAAACACTTAATCCCAAGCCTAACCCCATTAGGCCGATGGCCTAAACCCATCGATGGCGAGACAGTCGGTTGAGGGGTGTCGAACCTTCTCGAGCCGAAGGACCAGTCAGTCAAATAAAGACCTTTCATGAAGAAAGTCTTCTGAATCACTAGCCAACGGGCCATGGAGACCATCGGTTGGATCTCATATCCAAGCCAGACCTGAAGTGGCCCAAGAGTAACACGCCAATATCGGGTTCCTCCCCGGGCGTACTCCTTAAGCCAACACAGGGTCAAGCGCGGGTTAATTTTGTGAGTTTGTTGTATAACAATCGTATATTTATTATAAAATTACAAATTTACACATGCATTATATCCTAATTGTTCACTCTCATGCTTCTTATAACAAACTGAACTTCCTTATTAACATATTGACTCTGATCCATAGCAACTGCACAACACCACGCATTCTAGATCTTCTACATTCGTGCCATTACTCGACCTCACACACTTGCATTCACACTAATAAAACCAAATCCACAAACTTCCCCGTTAGTTGGACCATGCCCGTTTCATTGGTAAGATATATATAAATTCGCATGCAACATCTGCCGATATATCCTAAGCGAATCAGGAACGGCAGAGCAGCGCAACGCGCGTGTAATAAGCTCGGAAACCAATATTTGAATCACTAGCCCTAGCCCCTCATCCTTTCGCTACAATTCTAACCTAAGGAAGTGAAGAGAAAAGGATATGCGATTGCAGCTCGTCCTGGTCCCCTAATTCTTATCTAACGCGTGAAATAAACGCTTCACCCGTTCCCTCTTCGGCGCACAGTTTAAAGATATGTAGGGAATAATCGTTCAGCGTTAGGATCTCTTTAACCCTTTGACTACGGCACACTTTGAAACGCACCGGTCGTAAATTTTGGATAGAGATGCGCTCTCCGTGTCAGAAAAGCAAACTGTGTTGAGCGCTTATATGCGCCTTCCATGTCACAAAAGCAAAATTTCTGAGCGCGTATATGCGGCCACAGTAGCCAAGGGGTTAAAGATTTTATTTTGTTCGTTGAGCTACACATAATTCGCTTGACTAAAAAGTTTTAATGACAGTTCGTTGTGTTATTATGTAGTCACTCGATGGCGGTAGGGGGAAAAGCGAGGGACCTAGGTTTTTGTCCTGTGGCGTTTGTCTCAGGTAATGGTCTTTTGGTAAACAGATGAATCATCGTTTGTTTTTGCTGCTACAGATACATTTATTTCTCCTAAGAGATTGATTTTTGTACAATATATACGGTAAGACGTATTTTATTTTCAACAGCAGGTTTATATCTATTTATTATTGCTTATTCTTTGTTCTTTAACCCTTTGCACTCCTTTGTTAAATGTAACTCGGTGTCAGTTTTTATTATTGGAACTCCTACATAGAGTTACAATCGACATTTCTCGATTCTTTGTTTACTGAACAAGAAAACAGGAAATAACTACTTGAATTAAATTCGAAATATAAATTATGACAATGCTTGAGAGCTATATTTAATGTAAACAGTAAACAAAATTCTTTAAAATAAGTAGCAGTGCAGGAACTGTCCTGTGAAGTAAATTTTGAACAAAATAATTAAAATAGTAGAGAGTTATTGGCAACAAAATTGAAGAATAATTCGGAGCGCAAAGGATTAAGAGAGGTTAGGTTTTAAATTAGCAAAGGTCGAAACTTTCTCACATAGTGAGATTGGTTTTTTAATTCTTCGGAGAATTAGAAAACGGATAAAGAATTAAATTAATTCTCTTCTTCCGTTTACCAGAAATTCATTTAATAGATTTTTCTTAAAAATAATTGCTTGTTGAATAGGATAATTGTTGGGCAGATTAAATAGGTTATGTTATATCCTATATTTCAAATTGCAGGTTTATATTTAGTTATTATTGTTTATTTCTTGTTCTTTAAAGAAGGTTAGGTTTTAAATTAGCATACGTCGAATCTCATTCACATAGTGAGATTGGTTTTTTAACCCTTTGCACTCGAGAGGCGCCCTTCAGTCGCCATTTGATAAAATTTTAAAGATCGATATTAATTAATATGTCAAATTTAAGATAATGTAATGGTGTGCGAGGTGTCGAAATCAAATAATTCTACGTGTCAATTATTATACTATTTCTTATTTACTGCTCAAAAAAGTATCGTCAACTTTATAACAAAAAATTTTCGTACTCCTACTCTTCTTTAGTCAAAAAATCGTCGGGTGCAAAGGGTTAATTGTTCGGAGAATTATAAAACGGATAAAGAATTAAATTAATTCTCTTCTTCCATTTACCAGAAATTTATTTAATAGATTTTTCTTCAAAATAATTGTTTGTTGAATAGAATAATTGTTGGATAGATTAAATAGGTTATGTTATATCCTATATCTCATATTGCAGGTTTATATTTAGTTATTATTGTTTATTTCTTGTTCTTTAAAGGAGGTTAGGTTTTAAATTAGCAAAGGTCGAATCTCATTCACATAGTGAGATTGGTTTTTTAATTCTTTGGAGAATTAGAAAACGGATAAAGAATTAAATTAATTCTCTTCTTCCGTTTACTAGAAATTCATTTAATAGATTTTTCTTCAAAATAATTGCTTGTTGAATTTGTTATTTGGCTTTCCAAATTGGTTGGAAATATCTCAACTATTAATTCTATTTTCCGTGCGTGCATGTGTGCGTATCTACTAAATTAACTTTCAGATAATATAAAAAATCGGCGAATCCATAGAAGTAGTCATCACGCTTTTTCATAATAGTCTTAATATGTGTCTATTTACCAGAATAATGATAATTGCAATGTACTGCGTTCAAATTACCAAAGAATCTTAAGTTCTTTAATAAAATTGCAATATTTATAGCATCTAGATTGCTCTTAAGAGTCTTTTACGATTCGTGTTTATTATACTGATTTCTAGTAACTTTTATAATCAGCCATGAAGAAATTTTTATTGCAATATTATTATCCAATGTAATTTACTTTTGGATTAGTGTTAATTATGTAAACATACATTTTTAATTGCTCTTAATTACAATCTCTTTCTATTGAATATATCACTTGATCAAAAACTTAAATGAAACTCCAAAGTTACATGGTCCAGTACGTGATGCAACGAGCTGATTCATTATGCAGCGGAAGAGAAAAACATAACTATGTGAAAGCTGCTAGCTAATTCCGAGGAAAACTTTCAGATTTGCAGATTTATTTCCCCAGGCAATTTGAAGTTATTGCGGGATCATAACATAATTCCAGCTCTTTAATGGCATAACTGCATTGCACCGTTTATCTATGATAACAACATTCTCCCCTAATTAATTTTTATATTTATAGTAATCTTCTCTTACAAATTGTATCAATTTATTTAATTCTCCTTAATTGTATCATTTTTCCACCTAATCCTATTCTTTAATTTGAAACAAGTCAAAATTATTCGCAACTTTGTTAAAAAAAAATTATTCATTAAGTGTACGAGTTATTTCAAATTTGTTTCCTCTTTCAGCTATTTTCAATTACGATCGCGAATTAGAGGATTTAATACTTCTACTGTTTTCAAACTTATACTCTCCTTTCTCTTTCCAAATGCTTTTATTTAGAATTAGAATCGATAGATTCTTATTGTCGTGAATAAATTGTAAATATTTATGCAAATGCGTATTTTTATAGAAAATAGGAAATAATGTGGGACTTGGATAAAATGTTCTTTTATTTTTAAGATTAAATAATTACATACCATTTATTTACTTGATTTCTATTGGTGGGGAGTCACCAATTAACCGTGACTAGTATAAAAAGATCATTATAATTTATTACAATTTAAGCTTAAATAACCAAAATTGCATATATTATAACATATTTCCAATATATTTACTGTATATTTTGCATATGACAATACACCTCTCCATATGTTCACATATCTATTATATTTCCATATACATATGCGCATATCATCTAAATACATAAATTCAAACCTTTACTCAAATTATATTTTCCTATTTTCTCCATAGATATCCGTTCAGACAAGAAATTTTCCAATATACGATAAAAAGAAAAGATACATACAGAAAAATCACATGATAAAAATTTCAAATGTTATTTAACATTAACTATCAACGAACATCAGGAGTTATTTACTGACACTCGTCCACAGAGAGTCGAAAACCTGCTCATATAACCTCTCTGTGATACCTGCACCTACTATTATCTGAAATTCAACCTACAAACTTCTAAAACTACCAAACAATCCACCCTCGAAAACCACAAACCACTCGTCGTTCCAGTCCCTTCGATATAACCGCTTGGTACACCGAATTCATCGCAATTTTCCAGGTGCAACGACTCCGACACGCACACAACTCGTCGTCGGCGAAGCTAGAACTTCGCGTTTGCGCATAGGGTTCCCAGCACGCGTCACACGTCGTGCGCGGTGCACACCGCGCATAACTGCATCTAAGGTGCGTTGGTCTGATCACCCCGCTGTCCCCCCCACCTCCGGGTGTCCCGTGTTCCAGCTTCCAGCGAGTCGAGCAACAGGATTGGCGGTGGCGCGCATACGTGGACGGGACGCGCTATTTGCCCGGCAGAAACGATCGAAAAGTAGGTCAACGGCTGGCTGAATGCCTGCCTCGGTTGCCTGGCTCGCTCGACTGCCTGTTGCGTCTCAGCGGAGCCGCTTTCTCTTCTCTTGCGGCGCAACGACACCGTCGCAGGAATTCTAACGCTTACGTATTCCACCTCCCCCTTCTGCACGTCTTCTTCCTCGTCGTCTGTTATTTACGGTTTCTTCGCTGCCGGAGCTGGCCGGTTACCGGCTGCTTACCAGCCCCATCGAATCTACCGCCACGTTTCGGACGGTCATGGGTTAGGTTGGTTAATTAAGAAAGGAATGCTGCTGCGTGGACGTGTAACTTCGCGCAGCGTTGCTGGTCGGCCTTGATAAGGTAGCACGTTCAACGGCGCGTGCGTGAAGTTTAAGGTTTCTGGCGGAGCCTTGAAAGCGAGACGAAAAGACACGTTGCGGCGTTTAACGAGAGATGGAAGTGCTATCGGGCTGGCTTAGAGATGTAGCTGCGCGTATGTACGCGTTGCACATTTGTGGTTAGGTTTTGGGGAAAGAAATTTTCCGCGTTGCTTTTGTTCGTGGGGTATGGTATTCTGATCGCGTTTGAAATAATCCTCACTTTAATGGCGTGGAAAATATTTACAGGAGGAAAGTGATGGAGATAGTCGAAATTTTGTGCAGGCGTAGTTCTACCGTGTAATAAACTTGGCGGTATTATACAGGGTCGTACACCTATCATGTGCACTTCTATAACCTCCAAAATATGGCGTTGCATGAAAACATGTTGTATACCAAAGTTGCATGGTCTCAAGGTGTATACTATGTTTTGCATTAATTTTCTTTATAGATAAAAGTGTTTCAGAGATTTGAAAGTCATCTTTATTTTTTTAAATGGAATACTATGTTCCTTATAAAATAATATGGAAAAATGTCGAATTTTGAGTAAGTATTGACTTTCATTAGCTCTAAATCTAGTAACTAAGGAATAGAGATTCAATCATATCACAGATTTTCGTAGAACAACGAGATATTTATGTGACAATGTTTATATATAGTTACGATTTTTATTATTAATATTACAATATATTATATTTTAATTAAATTTTCTAGGAATTTTCAAGAAAAGAGGAAGAAAATTTTCAAGAAATAAAGTGAAATTACTCGTTAACTTTTACATTTAGTGCTAATAGGGGTCAATACTGTTTCACTCAGAATTCGATATTCTTTCATATTTTGGTATAAAGAATATAGTATTCCATTTAAAATAATGAAGATAACCTTCAAATCTCTGAAAAACTTTTATCTATAAAGAAAATTAATGCACAACATAGTGTATACCTCGAAACCATACAACTTTGGTACACAATATTTTTGCATGAATCACATAGTTTGAAGGTTATAGAGATGCACGTGATGCCTGGACCACCCTGTATAATCATGCCTGGAGGAACTTCTCTTCTTCATTGCTGTGGGTTTATTATCGGTCTTGTTACCCCTCGGTAACCCCAAGAATCTTTTTAATCACGTTCTGCCAGATCTCCTAAGAGATATTCAATCGTGGGTTTACAGTTATCGTTGAATACTCCAATTCTTTTCACGACACTTTTGTCGACCGACTCCGATTTACATTTCTTTTCATTCACCAGTTGCTTTCTTCCATACCATTACAGTGGAGCTTAATTGTTTTACATTACCACAGAATTCTCGCAAGTTGCTATTAATCTCCGGCCATGATAAATTTATCTACTTCTTCCTCGCTTCTCTTCTTCTCACCATCCCCCCTCACTCTCTCTCTCTTTCTCTCGCTCGCTCCCTTTTCTTCTCTCTTCCACCTTTCGCTGCCGAATGGCAACCGCTAAAAGTACCGAACACATTCTTGGAACTTCTTAGCGTACCGAGGTACAGATATTCATGCAAATGGACTCCATATGGAGTCATTAGAGATAACGCGATTTTTTGAAAAAGCCAAGAGAAAACGACTCTCGCGAACGAGTCGACGGTAATAACGTTTTCGCCAGGAAAATCGCCGCCTGAGTTATGACGTACATGATAAAATTTCGATTAACGATTCATTTTAAGTAATGGACAGCATAAGATAACATGTTCGGGATGTTTGATTGGAAATTCGATTTGTTTAAGTAATTCCTGCGTCGATATATTATACTTCATTTTTTGGTCCAGTTTTAGAAACCAGTTCTTTTGTATCTGCAATTTCCTGCCACTTTTTGCGAATATTCGCACTGTTATATTACATGTATTTTTATTGATTGTGATTACGTATTATTCTCTTTTTACATAATTTCGTAAATACAAGCAAGGATATTAATCCTGTATAGAATGAAGTTTATTGAAATTTTACAAAGATTGGGAAGATCATCGAATTTTTTTACCATTGCTTTAATATACTTTAATATGCTTTAAAATGTGATGAAAATTTGAAAAAGCTTGATATTTTAAAAAATACGAATGATACCTGGTTTTACGTAAATTCAATGGATAAACAAATCTGTGTTAACACAGAATAGAGGAAATTTTATTTTAATTATTTTTAATTTTCGTTATGGAGTTCGTAGATCAAGTTAGGTGGAGAAATTTCGATTTTGAATTGGTATTTTGACATGTTTAAAATTTAGTGGATGTATAATAATTCGAAAATTGGAAATTAACGATGGTGCTAATTTTTCTGTTGCAGTGTGGGAGCATTCTTCATGCACAACTGGAAATTTGGAAGGCAGCCGTCGAGGAGTCTCCACGTAACACACTGGCAGCTTCCTGGGGTCCCACTGTTGTTCAGACACCGAACAACAACAGCAGCAACAACAACAATAACAACACGTCATCTACCATTGCAAACCCAGCGCCAGCCAGTGTCAAAGGCTCCTCTTGCAGCGTAGATTTCTCTGATGGTGAGTCGATCTTGAAATATTCCTTGCAATTTTTCACATGCATTGACTTTGCTTCTGGCATGCCAAGAGTTCTGTTTAAATTTATTCTTTTCAACAATATTCATTTATTACTCATCTTGACAATCGTTTTCCAAATTTTGTTAATCCATCGATTTAAAATCTTTTTTAACTGAATTATCGTTATCGTTATGCATGATAGAAATAATGATACTTAACACTTTTATACTCGGAATTCACTGTCTTATCGAAATCAAGCATAGATATTATTTATGCCATTTGAGAGGACAAGAATCTATTGTTGCCTCTGTTATATATTTTTCGAAATTCCGTGATCAAGTTCGAAGTAATATTTTCGCATATTATTAGAGGGAAAGAAATACGTGATTACGTAATAAGACAGGCTATACGTCACTTATGTGATTTTCACGATCGCCGGTACATTTGGCTTGGCTAACGTGGAAAAGGCAGCTATGTTCGCCTAACCATAAGTAAATATCAATATCCCAAATGCTGCATACTATTAGAAACCAGAATTCACGTACACACCTAATAATAGTACATTTTACTTGCTAATTTCAAGCCACGGGCAGCTCACAAATACATCAAGTTATTATCACAGTAGCGATAGCTCGCATTGCTATGGCTAATAAATTATCCTAGGCTGTAATAACCCGGGGAAACAGTTAGAATTCAAAGTAAACATTAATATGGTAATTGTAAATGATTTCTGCTCGCTGACTAAACACTATCATTTTTTATCGCAACAAACTTCACGCAGCTATTATCCATATCATCGCGAGCGATCAGAAATCCTTATCACTGCAGTTTATCACTGTCCTCGTGTACTCGCGATTAATCAATACCACACGGTGATAAACCGACAGAAAGAGGTATAATTACACATAAATATTAATATGCTAACCACGGGTACCCCCGTGGCTCATATATTGATCAAACATCGGAGCTTTCTATCGCGTCAAGATGCATGAACCTAATAATTACACCTGCTTTCGCAATCGACCAAGACATTCGCGTTGCACGCCAGACATCACAGCTTCCAGCTAACCTTATTCTTGAAAAAAATCATCGCGATCGTGAACACGCACGAATATGCTTATCAGGCAGCTAACATCTGGAATAAATTTAAAAATCACTGTAATCAATTAAAACTGACACGTAAAAATACGCGTGCCCAATAGCTAACAAGAATAACCGCAAATAATTAGCATAGTCATAGATACGCGTTTGCCAGTGTGATTATTGAATGTTTAAAATATCAGCTTGTTCTTACTCACGAACTAATGAATATTCTTACTGCTAATAATGGGAACAAAGACCAAGATATAAGCTTATACGCAAACACACGTGGAACATGATGCATATGCTTATGTACGAAAGAATTCGAACGCTTATACTTATTACTTTTAACGAGGGAAATTTTTACCTTGAAATGAAGTACTGTAATTTATGCGATACGTATAATAGCAAAGAAAAAGTTCGGAAATTACATCGATTAAAGTAGGAAATAATTGAACGATGTATTTGGTATTTATAGTTTCAATGTAATTACGAGACGCGGTGGCGCTAGTGAGTTCAATGCGAAACCGTCTTAGGACTGTCATAATCGTAAAATATGGATGGATAGTGAAACCTTTTATATTTCAATTAATGGTACTTTCTACTATTATTATAAAATATCTCAGAATATTATTGCGATCCATTTATGGTGTATTTTTGTCATAAACAATACTTCAACGGACGTAAAATTTCGAATACTTTTGTATACGAATGTGTGCAATTAGATAAGTTATGGAAAGAGCTAACCTAACAAACAAGCTTAAGCACAAACACATACGAATATACAGTCTAATTCATAACAAGAATAATTAGGAAAGAAAAGTCCATATGTTCATAACTTTCCTATCAATTAATTAGTAACATGAACCATTTAGAAAATTACGATAATGTAAAAACAAAAATGCATCTTTATTTAGTAGACAACATATTACAATAATAAATATTTCAGAAATATTTTATTCTTAAACAAAATTCTATCAGTTTAGAGAATCTAATACCATAATGAATCAGTTTCGTTTATAGTATAATAATATTATTTTTAAAATTAAAAATGACAGGATATCGTAAATATCTGGAAGAATTTTCAGAAAGTGCTCATACATGTCGAAGAAAATTCATGTCGATGAAAATTGAGACTTAAATATATAACATTTCATGAAATTCTAATTAAATATTCAAATTTATATTATGTAATTTTTTAAACAATTTTAAATATATCAATAAGTATAGTATAGTACATGTTATATACAATTCAATGAGAAATATGTAAATATACATAATTGTACACGTGTCATAAAAATTTAAATGTTTCTTCAAACAGTTTTAACTTCATTAAAAATAAAAATTGCATTTTGTTCTTAATAAATTAAACAAATTTTACAAAAAGGGTTTCGTTGGACATCAATTTTAACACCAACTAAATAATTGAACAAAATTGAAATTTCCAGTCTTTAATTAATTTCATATTGCACGAAATTTGAACGAATATTAACAGTCACGAAAAACTCTAAAATCAGGAATCTTTTTGCACCAAGCAAGTGCCTAATAAATTTTTTCATTATCGTAAATAATAACTTATGGTACTCGTTAACCCCGTCTCATCACCCACTTATCCCAAGTGGTTGCACGAAAAAAGTCACTCACGTAGTTCACCCTAAAATACTCGAGCATGGTTTTAATTCTGTCATCGAACTATTATATTTCCCACATATTTTCCACAATTTTAACACCAATTAAATAATCGAATAAAATAAAAATTTCCAGTCTTTAATTAACTTCACATTGCACGAAATTTGAACGAATATTAACAAAGTCACGAAAAACTCTAAAATCTGGAATCTTTTTGCAGCAAGCAAGTGCTTAATAAATTTTTCCATTATCGTAAATAATAACTTATGGTACTCGTTAACCCCGTCTCATCACCCATTTATCCCAAGTGGTTGCACGAAAAAAGTCACTCACGAAGTTCACCCTAAAATACTCGAGCATGATTTTAATTCTGTCATCGAACTATTCTATTTCCCAGATATTTTCAACTCCATTGCCATAGCCACTTAACACAGACAAACATTGGTCCGTAACTATCTCCCGTAACATTATCCCAAACACATAAACCCACGCACAGACCATTAACGAACACCCCGTATAGCTGTCAAACGATAACCAATAAAAACAAGCTTTGAGTGAGAACATGCTCGCAGACATATATCAACCGACCAATCAACTAACACGAAAAAACAAAGCTTCTATGCCAATTACCAAACTGCCCACACCTACCGCATAACCGATCGAAAGAAACACGTCATGGAGACATAACACCCGCGCGAGGAACACCCCCTGACAGGGTGCTGGATCACTGACAACCAAACGGAGGCGTATACCGGTTGGTGGCCGTTTCTTTTTCCAGAGGAGGACGAGGACTGCGGTTCGTCTCAGGCTGGAACAGGCGGAGGCGGTGGTGGCGGTGGTAAGATGCGTAACGGTGGCTCGCACATTCACCTCTGGCAGTTCCTGAAGGAGCTGCTGCAGAGCCCAGGTATCCACGGGTCGTGCATACGTTGGTTGGACCGCGGCAAGGGCGTGTTCAAGATCGAGGACTCGGTCCGCGTGGCCAGGCTCTGGGGCAAGCGAAAGAATCGGCCGGCCATGAACTACGACAAGCTGAGCCGTAGCATCAGACAGTACTACAAGAAAGGGATTATGAAGAAGACGGAACGTAGCCAGAGGCTGGTCTATCAGTTCTGCCATCCTTACTGCCTCTAAACCGGGTCCCGTTAAGCCTTTGCGCCCGCTGG